>NW_027362095.1:1787500-1828635 GCF_039654945.1 Dendrobates tinctorius
GAGGCTGCTGAGGAGAGGAGATGGGAGGCTACTGAGGTGAGGAGATGGAGGCTGGTGAGGAGATGGGAGGCTGCTGAGGAGATGGGAGGCTGCTGAGGAGATGGGAGGCTGCTGAGGTGAGGAGATGGGAGGCTGCTGAGGTGAGGAGATGGGAGGCTGCTGAGGAGAGGAGATGGGAGGCTGCTGAGGAGAGGAGATGGGAGGCTGCTGAGGTGTGGAGATGGGAGGCTGCTGAGGAGAGGAGATGGGAGGCTGCTGAGGTGTGGAGATGGGAGGCTGCTGAGGTGAGGAGATGGGAGGCTGCTGAAGAGATGGGAGGCTGCTGAGGTGAGGAGATGGGAGGCTGCTGATGTGTGGAGATGGGAGGCTGCTGACGTGTGGAGATGGGAGGCTGCTGACGTGTGGAGATGGGAGGCTGCTGACATGTGGAGATTGGAGGCTGTTGAGACGACCAAAAAAATTCTAGAATTCCACTTTTTTCAATTTCAACGCACTTTGAATTTTTTTCCCATTTTCGAGTACGCTATTTGATAAAGCCAATCATGTCATTCAAAAGTACAACTCGTCCAGCAAAAAACAAGCCCTCACACGGCCATATTGATGGAAAAATAAAAAGTGGGTATATATGACTGGGAAACATCTTTATTTGGGAAACTAGCTGAAGAGCCCGGCGCTGCCCGGGCATAGTAACTAACTGTGGTTAGTTATAGCAAATTATAATTATCCGCCATCCCATAGTCCCGTGCCCATATACCCATCATACATATCCTCCATCCCATAGTCCCATGCCCATATACCCATCATACATATCCTCCATCCCATAGTCCAGTGCCCATATACCCATCATACATATCCTCCATCCCATAGTCCGGTGCCCATATACCCATCACACATCCTCCATCCCATAGTCAACCATAGTGACATCATAATGAGGGGCGGGGCTTGATGCGCACACACTGGTTCCCCAGTATGCAAATAGGGGCATTATAACATCACAATGAGGGGCGGGGCTTGACGCGCACACACTTTTTCCTCATTATGTAGATAGGGGCAAAATTGGTGAATTGGAACGCACGGGGTTAAAATTTTGCCTCACAACATAGCCTAGGACACTCTCGGGTCCAGACGTGTGACGTGTGACATTTTGTGGCTGTAGCTGCGACGGTGCAGATGCCTATCCCGGACATACACACACACACTTTGAGCTTTCTATATTAGATTGTTCTGCGCTCGCACTGCGGTGCATGGACTGGGCGCCGATCTCCTGGCCTGCATCCTCATACATGCTGTGAGGCTGCTGAGTTCTAGTCAGGAGACCGGCGGCCCGTCCATGTACTGCGGTCCGAGCGCAGATCGATATCCACCGACAGCTTCATACATGTACAGAAAACAATACAATAATCTACAATCAGAAATACAGATTATAAAAAAAATCACAATCTGGTTTCAATTATTTTTTAAAAAAGTATGTGACTCATTTCCTTAACCCCTTACCTACAATTGACGTAATATTCCGTCCATGTGACCCTGGACCTAATTACCATGGACGGAATATTACGTCATCGCGATCAGCGGCGCCCACGTGGTGAGCGCCGCTGATCGCGGCCGAGTGTCAGCTAATTATCATAGCTGACACCCGGCACAATGTGTCAGGGGCGGTCACGGACACGATCGCGGTGTACCGGGGGTTAAAAGGAAGCATCGGCAGGGAGGGGGCTCCCTCCGTGCTTCCCTGAGCCCCCCACGGCAGCGCAATGTGCAGCGCTGCTGCGGGGGGCTCTTTCCCTGCAGGTCCCCGGATCCAATATGGCGACGGGGACCTCCGGGGGCCTGCAGGAAGCTGGCTTCCTCAGTGCCTGCAAAGCGCAGGCATGAGGAAGCCTGTGCAGTGCCTGTGACAGATCGCTGATCTGTCACAGTGATCTGTGATGTGACAGATCAGCGATCTGTCACAGGACAGTTATGTCCCCCCTGGGACATTGTAATAAAGTAAAAAAAAAATTAAAAAAAGTGTAAAAATAATAAAAAATAATCGCTAAATAAATTCAAAAAAAAAAAAAAATATTCCCCAAAAAATTCATTTTTTGCAAATAAAAAAACCCAAAAACAATAAAAGTACACATATTTGGTATCGCCGCGTCCGTAACGACCCGCCCTATAAAACTGTCCCAATAGTTAACCCCTTAAGTGAACCCCTTAAAAAATAAAAATAAAAAACGAAACAAAAAATAATGATTTATTATCCTACCGCCGAACAAAAAGTGCAATAACGCGCGATCAAAAAGACGCATATAAATATCCATGGTACCGCTGAAAACGTCATCTTGTCCAGCAAAAAACAAGCCACCATACAGCATCATCAGCGAAAAAATAAAAAAGTTATAGCTCGCAGAATAAAGTGATGCAAAAATAATTATTTTTTATATAAAATTGTTTTCATTGCAAAAAAGCGCCAAAACATAAAAAAACGACCTAAATGAGATATCGCTGTAACCGTACTGACCCGAAGAATAAAACTGCCTTATAAATTTTACCGCACCCAGAACGGCATAAACGCACCACCCAAAAGAAATTCATGAAACGCTGGTTTTTGTTCATTCTGCGTCCCAAAAAACAAAATAAAAAGCGATAAAAAAATGTCACATGCCCAAACATGATACCAATAAAAGCGTCAACTCGTCCCGCAAAAAATAAGACCTCACATGACTCGGTGGGTCAAAATATGGAAAAATTATAGCTCTCAATATGTGGTGATGCAAAAACTATTTTTACAATAAAAAGCGTCTTTAAGCGTGCGACAGCTGCCAAACATAAAAACCGCCATAAATAGTAAATCAAACCCCCCGTTATCACCCCCTTAGTTAGGGAAAAATAATAAAATTAAAAAAATGTATTTATTTCCATTTTCCCATTAGGGCTAGGGTTAGGGCTAGGGCTAGGGTTAGGGTTAGGGCTAGGGTTAGGGCTAGGGTTAGGGCTAGGGTTAGGGTTAGGGTTAGGGCTAGGGTTAGGGCTAGGGTTAGGGTTAGGGCTAGGGTTAGGGCTAGGGTTAGAATTGGGGGTTTCCACTATTTGCGTACATGAGGTGCTCTCCAAACGCAACATGGCGTCTGATCTCAATTCCAGCCAATTCTGCGTTGAAAAAGTCAAATGGTGCTCCTTCCCTTCCAAGCTCTGCCATGCACCCAAACAGTGTTTTACCCCCTCATATGGGGTATCAGCCTACTCAGGACAATTTGCAAAACTACTTTTGGGGTCCTATTTCTCCTGTTGCCCTTAGGAAAATAAAAATTTTGGGGCAAAAATATAATTTTTGTGGAAAAAAAATGTTTTGTTATTTTCACGCCTGGGCGTTATAAACTTCTGTGAAGCCCTTGTGGGTTCAAAGTTCTCACCACACATCTAGATAAGTTCTTTGGGGGGTCTAGTTTCAAAAATGGGGTCACTTGTGGGGGGTTTCCACTGTTTAGGTACATCAGGGGCTCTCCAAACGCGACATGGCGTCCGATCAGAATTCCAGCCAATTTGCATTGAAAAAGTCAAACGGCGCTCCTTCCCTTCTGAGCTAAGCCATGCGCCGAAACAGTGGTTCCCCCCCACATATCAGGTATCAGCGTACTCAGGACAAATTGCACAATAATTTTTGCAGTCCAATTTCTCCTGTTACCCTTGGTAAAATAAAAAAAATTGAACCTGAAGTAATTTTTTTTGTGAAAAAAGTTAAATGTTAATTATTTTTAAATATTCAAAAAATTCCTGTGACGCACCTGAAGGGTTAATAAACTCCTTGAATGTGGTTTTAAGCACCTTAAGGGGTGCAGTTTTTAGAATGGTGTCACTTTTGGGTATTTTCTATCATATAGACCCCTCAAAGTGGCTTCAAATGTGATGTAGTCCGTAAAAATAAAATGGTGTTGCAAAAATGAGAGATCGCTGGTCAACTTTTAACCCTTATATCTTACTAACAAATAAAAATTTTGGTTCCAAAATTGTGCTGATGTAAAGTAAACATGTGGCAAATGTTACTTATTAAGTTTTTTGTGTGCCATATCTCTGTGGTTTAAGGGCATAAAAATTCAAAGTTGGAAAATTGCGGAATTTTCAAAATTTTCGCCAAATTTCCGTTTTTCTCACAAATAAACGCAAGTTATATGAATGAAATTTTACCACTAACATGAAGTACAATATGTCACGAGAAAAGAATGTCAGAATCACCGGGATCCATGGAAGCGTTTCAGAGTTATTACCTCATAAAGGGACAGTGGTCAGAATTGTAAAAATGGGCCCGGTAGTTAACGTGCAAACCACCCTTGGTAGTGAAGGGGTTAAAGAAAAAGAAAAATATACCTAAACAGAGTATTGGGTATTTTAACAAATGATTAATAAGTTACAGTACAGTAGAGCTCATCCAAAAGAGTCTACCTTGTTGTGGTGGCGGCTTAAAATTCTTTTGGCCAGAACAAAAGCTGCTGGCTATATGTATGATCTGGGAAATGTTAATGTGTGATTGGTGAGGACGTGGTGCAGAAGTGGAGTTTTTCCAAGAGTGGGTAGTGGGACTCTTGAGGGGTGGAGGCAGGGCTGGGGTGGAGCCTGGACAGAGTTTCAAGGGGGTCGAAACATTTTTACAGTATGGGGCCCTGAAATTCCTAATGGCAGCCCTGCTGGGCAGAAACACAGCGTTTCTCTTGCAAACTAGCGATTTTGACAATGAGTGCTTGATCTTTAATGCTTGCCATGGCCACAGTAAACGCTCTTGTCTGGTTACTGTAGTGTAGTGATTGTCCTGTTTGCCATCCTCCTGAAAGTTCCCTGTTTTGATCCTGGGCAGAAAAATGTGGCTTTTCTTTATTTTGATCACAAACGTATATTGTTGGCTTAATTAGCCTTAGTTAGCATATTCTATTGCTGGTTTAATGAGCATTACTTTTACCAATGTGATTATTTCTACCCGTTTTTGCTTTTGGCAAGCATGTGTGTTTTTGACAGTGTCTAAGTGTTCCTAATTCAAGTAACACCTGATAGGATCAAGGTGCGAAAGCAGGCATCTAGGTGCTTTTTCTTTTTGGTTTTTGGACAAAGGCATGAGAATGTTTTGTGGAGCATGGTTTTGTTTCCCTGTTTGTTCTTTTTCTCCAATAGCCTGACAAATGAAAGGTTTCTGTGTTGCAAAATGCACTTTGTCCTGTCTTCAGACATAGAGGAAGACCTCTTGACTTTGGCTGGATGTTTTTTTCTTTTTCAAGTTCATTTCAGCATGTTTAAACATCTTTAGCTTTGCATGTAGTTTCCGAAGTGTAGTGGTTGTCACGTTCATCTCACACGTGAACGGTCCCCAGTTCGAAACTGGATAGAAGCATGACATTAGGTGTTGATATTAAAGCTTTTGACGTTGAGTCTTTGTTCTCGATGGCTCATCATGACCACAGTAACCTTCCGCAGCCGGTTTCTGTAGTGTAGTGGTTATCACATTCGCCTAACACGCGAAAGGTCCACAGTTTGAAACTGGGCAGAAACACGCTGTTACCCTTTGGTATCCAAGCTTTTGACTTTCAGTTCTTGATCTCGATTGCTTGTTGTCACCACAGTAAGCGCCTGCATCCGGTTTCTGTAGTGTAGCGGTTATCACGTTCGCCTCACACGAGAAATGTCTCCAGTTCGAAACTTTGCAGAAACACAGCTTTTCTCTTGGAAAACGATCTTTTTGACTTTCAGTGCTTGTTCTTTATTGCTTGCCATGACCACAGCATTTTTTTTTTTTTTAAACGGTTGGTTTCTGTAGTGTAGCGGTTATCACATTCGCTTTACTCGCGAAAGGTCCTTAGTTGAAACTGGGCAGAAACACAGCGTTTCTCTTGTAAACTAGCGCTTTTGACAATGAGTGCTTGATCTTTAATGCTTGCCATGACCACAGTAAACGCTCTTGTCTGGTTACTGTAGTGTAGTGATTGTCCTGTTTGCCATCCTCCTGAAAGTTCCCTGCTTTGATCCCGGGCAGAAACACGTGGCATTTCTTTATTTTGATCACAAACGTATATTGTTGGCTTAACCCCTTCCTGACATGAGACGTACTATCCCGTCCACAGTACCCGGGCCCGTATGACCGGGGACGGGATAGTACGTCTACCGCGATCAGCGGCGCCCACGTGGTGAGCGCCGCTGATCGCGGCCGGGTGTCAGCTGATTATCACAGCTGACACCCGGCACAATGTGTCAGGGGCGGTCACGGACCGCCCCCGACACGTTAACCCCTTGCACACCGCGATCAAACATGATCGCGGTGTACCGGGGGTTAAAGGGAAGCATCGGCAGGGAGGGGGCTCCCTCCGTGCTTCCCTGAGCCCCCCACGGCAGCGCAATGTGCAGCGCTGCTGCGGGGGGCTCCTTTCCTCCAGGCCCCCGAATCCAAGATGGCGACGGGGGCCTTCGGGGGCCTGGGGAAATTAAAAAAAAGTGTAAAAATAAGTTAAAAAAATCGCCAAATAAATTAGTAAAAAAAAAAAAAAATATTCCCCAATAAATTCATTTTTTGAAAATAATAAAAAAAAAACAATAAAAGTACACATATTAGGTATCGCCGCATCCGTAACGACCTGCCCTATAAAACTGTCCGAATAGTTAACCCCTTTAGCGAACCCCTTAAAAAACAAAAATAAAAAACGAAGCAAAAAATAATGATTTATTATCATACTGCCAAACAAAAAGTGCAATAACGCGCGATCAAAAAGACGCATATAAATATCCATGGTACCGCTGAAAACGTCATCTTGTCTCGCAAAAAACAAGCTGCAATACAGCATCATCAGTGAAAAAATAAAAAAGTTATAACTCGCAGAATAAAGCGATGCAAAAATAATTATTTTTTATATAAAATAGTTTTCATTGCATAAAACCGACAAAAACATAAAAAAAGACCTAAATGAGGTATCGCTGTAACCGTACTTACCCGAAGAATAAAACCGCTTTATCAATTTTACCGCACGCAGAATGGTGTAAACGCACCCCCCCAAAAGAAATTCATGAAACGCTGGTTTTTGTTCATTCTGCGTCACAAAAATCGGAATAAAAAGCGATCAAAAAATTTCACGTGCCCGAAAATGGTACCAATAAAAACGTCAACTCGTCCCGCAAAAAATAAGACCTCACATGACTCGGTGGGTCAAAATACGGAAAAATTATAGCTCTCAATATGTGGTGATGCAAAAACTATTTTTACAATAAAAAGCGTCTTTTAGCGTGCGACAGCCGCCAAACATAAAAACCGCCATAAATAGTAAATCAAACCCCCCGTTATCACCCCCTTAGTTAGGGAAAAATAATAAAATAAAAAAATGTATTTATTTCCATTTTTCCATTAGGGTTAGGGCTAGGGTTAGGGCTAGGGGTGTGTTGGGGTAGGGTTAGGGTAGGGTTAGGGTTAGGGCTAGGGCTAGGGCTAGGGCTAGGGTTAGGGCTAGGGTTAGGGCTAGGGTTAGGGCTAGGGCTAGGGTTAGGGCTAGGGTTAGGGGCGTGTTGGGGTTCGGGTTGGAGTTAGAATTGGGGGTTTCCACTGTTTGGGCACATCAGGGGCTCTCCAAATGCAACATGGCGTCTGATCTCAATTCCAGCCAATTCTGAGTTGAAAAAGTCAAATGGTGCTCCTTCCCTTCCAAGCTCTGCTATGCGCCCAAACAGTGTTTTACCCCCACATGTAGGGTATCAGCCTACTCAGGACAAATTGCAAAGCAATTTTTGGGGTCCAATTTCTCCTGTTACCCTTAGGAAAATAAAAAATTGAGGGCAAAAATATCATTTTTGTGGAAAAAAATGATTTTTTTATTTTCACGTCCGAGCGTTATAAACTTCTGTGAAGCACTTGGGGGTTCAAAGTGCTCACCACACATCTAGAAAAGTTCCGTGGGGGTCTAGTGTCCAAAATGGGGTCACTTGTGGGGAGTTTCAATAGTTTAGGTACATCAGGGGCTCTCCAAACGCACATGACACCCGCAGACCATTCCATCAAAGTCTGCATTCCAAAACGTCACTGCTTCCCTTCCGAGCCCCGACGTGTGTCCATACAGTAGTTTTCTCCCACATATGGGAAATCAGCGTACTCAGGACAAATTGGACAACAACTTTTGGGGTCCAATTTCTCCTGGTACCCTTGGGAAAATAAAAAAATGGTGACTAAAAGATCATGTTTGTGGAAAAAATACGAATTTTTTATTTTCACGCCCGGGCGTTGTAAACTTCTGTGAAGCACTGGGGGGGTCAAAGTGCTCACCACACATCTAGATAAGTTCCTTGGGGGGTCTAGTTTACAAAATGGTGTCATTTGTGGGGGGTTTCCACTGTTTAGGTACATTAGGGGCTCTCCAAAGGCAACATGACACCCGCAGACCATTCCATCAAAGTCTGCATTCCAAAACGTCACTACTTCCCTTCCGAGCCCCGACGTGTGCCCATACAGTAGTTTTCTCCCACATATGGGGTATCAGCATACTCAGGACAAATTGGACAACAACTTTTGGGGTCCAATTTCTCCTGGTACCCTTGGGAAAATAAAAAAATGGTGAATAAAAGATCATGTTTGTGGAAAAAATACAAATTTTTTATTTTCACGCCCGGGCGTTGTAAACTTCTGTGAAGCACTGGGGGGGTCAAAGTGCTCACCACACATCTAGATAAGTTCCTTGGGGGGTCTAGTTTACAAAATGGTGTCATTTGTGGGGGGTTTCCACTGTTTAGGTACATTAGGGGCTCTCCAAAGGCAACATGACACCCGCAGACCATTCCATCAAAGTCTGCATTCCAAAACGTCACTGCTTCCCTTCCGAGCCCCGACGTGTGCCCATACAGTAGTTTTCTCCCACATATGGGGTATCAGCATACTCAGGACAAATTGGACAACAACTTTTGGGGTCCAATTTCTCCTGGTACCCTTGGGAAAATAAAAAAATGGTGACTAAAAGATCATGTTTGTGGAAAAAATACGAATTTTTTATTTTCACGCCCGGGCGTTGTAAACTTCTGTGAAGCACTGGGGGGGTCAAAGTGCTCACCACACATCTAGATAAGTTCCTTAGGGGGTCTAGTTTCCAAAATGGTGTCATTTGTGGGGGGTTTCCACAGTTTTGGTACATCAGGGGTTTTCCAAACGCGACATGGTGTCCGATCTCAATTCCAGCCAAAAACGTCAAGTGGCGCTGCTTCCCTTCCGAGCTCTGCCATGCGCCCAAATAGTGGTTTACCCCCACATGTGGGGTATCAGCATACTCAGGACAAATTGCACAATAACTTTTAGGGTCCTGTTACCCTTGGGAAAATAAGAATTGAGGGTGAAAAGATCATTTTTGTGGAAAAAAATATGATTTTTTAATTGTATGGCTTTATGTTATAAACTTCTGTGAAGCCCATGGGGGTTCAAAGTTCTCACCACACATCTAGATAAGTTCCTTAGGGGGTCTATTTTCCAAAATGGTGTCATTTGTGGGGGGTTTCCACTGTTTTGGTACATCAGGGGTTTTCCAAACGCGACATGGTGTCCAATCTCAATTCCAGCCAAAAACGTCAAATGGCGCTGCTTCCCTTCCGAGCTCTGCCATGCGCCCAAATAGTGGTTTACCCCCACATGTGGGGTATCAGCGTACTCAGGACAAATTGCACAATAACTTTTAGGGTCCTGTTACCCTTGGGAAAATAAAAATTGGGGTGAAAAGATCATTTTTGTGGAAAAAATATGATTTTTTAATTGTACCGCTGTACGTTATAAGCTTCTGTAAAGCCCTTGTGGGTTCAAAGTTCTCACCACATATCTAGATAAGTACCTTGGGGGGTCTAGTTTCCAAAATGGGGTCACTTGTAGGGGGTTTCCACTGTTTAGGTACATCAGGGACTCTCCAAACGTGACATGGCGTCCAATCTGAATTCCAGCCAATTTTGCATTGAAAAAGTCAAACTGCGCTCCTTCCATTCTGAGCTCTGCCATGCGCCGAAACAGTCGTTCCCCCCCACATATCAGGTATCTGCGTACTCAGGACAAATTGCACAATAACTTTTGCAGTTCAATTTCTCCTGTTACCCTTGGTAAAATAAAAAAAATTGAACCTGAAGTATTTTTTTTATGAAAAAAAGTTAGATGTTCATTTTTTTTTAAATATTCAAAAAATTTCATGTGACGCACCTAAAGGGTTAATAAACTTCTTGAATGTGGTTTTGAGCACCTTAAGGGGTGCAGTTTTTAGAATGGTGTCACTTTTGGGTATTTTCTATCATATAGACCCCTCAAAGTGGCTTCAAATGTGATGTGGTCCTAAAAATAAAATGGTGTTGTAAAAATGAGAAATCGCTGGTCAACTTTTAACCCTTATAACTTCCTAACAAAAAAAAATTTTGGTTCCAAAATTGTGCTGATGTAAAGTAATCATGTGGGAAATGTTAGTTATCAAGTTTTTTGTGTGCCGTATCTCTGTGATTTAAGGGCATAAAAATTCAAAGTTGGAAAATTGCGAAATTTTCAAAATTTTCGCCAAATTTCCGTTTTTCTCACAAATAAACGCAAGTTATTTGAATGAAATTTTACCACTAACATGAAGTACAATATGTCACGAGAAAACAATGTCAGAATCACCGGGATCCATGGAAGCGTTCGAGAGTTACAGTACAGTGGTCAGAATTGTAAAAATTGGCCCGGTCATGAACGTGCAAACCACCCTTGGGGGTGAAGGGGTTAATTAGCCTTAGTTAGCATATTCTATTGCTGGCTTAATGAGCATTACTTTTACCAATGTGATTATTTCTACCCGTTTTTGCTTTTGGCAAGCATGTGTGTTTTTGACAGTGTCTAAGTGTTCCTAATTCAAGTAACACCTGATAGGATCAAGGTGCGAAAGCAGGCATCTAGGTGCTTTTTCTTTTTGGCTTTTGGACAAAGGCATGAGAATGTTTTGTGGAGCATGGTTTTGTTTCCCTGTTTGTTCTTTTTCTCCAATAGCCTGACAAATGAAAGGTTCCTGTGTTGCAAACTGCACTTTGTCCTGTCTTCAGACATAGAGGAAGACCTCTTGACTTTGGCTGGCTGTTTTTTTCTTTTTCAAGTTCATTTCAGCATGTTTAAACATCTTTAGCTTTGCATGGAGTTTCTGAAGTGTAGTGGTTGTCACGTTCACCTCACACGCGAACGGTCCCTAGTTCGAAACTGGATAGAAGCATGACATTAGACGTTGATGTTGAAGCTTTTGACATTGAGTCTTTGTTCTTGTTGGCTCGTCATGACCACAGTAACCTTCCGCAGCCGGTTTCTGTAGTGTAGTGGTTATCACGTTCGCCTAACACGCGAAAGGTCCCCAGTTCGAAACTGGGCAGAAACACGCTGTTACCCTTTGGTATCCAAGCTTTTGACTTTCAGTTCTTGATCTCGATTGCTTGTTGTCACCACAGTAAGCGCTTGCATCCAGTTTCTGTAGTGTAGCGGTTATCACGTTCGCCTCACACGCGAAAGGTCCCCAGTTCGAAACTGGGCAGAAACACAGCTTTTTTTCTCTTGGAAAACGATCTTTTTGACTTTCAGTGCTTGTTCTTTATTGCTTGCCATGACCACAGCATTTTTTGTTTGTTTGAATCTGTTGGTTTCTGTAGTGTAGCGGTTATCACTTTCGCTTTACACGCGAAAGGTCCTCAGTTTGAAACTGGGCAGAAACACAGCGTTCCTCTTGCAAACTAGCGCTATTGATAATGAGTGCTTGATCTTTAATGCTTGCCATGACCACAGTAAACGCTCTTGTCTGGTTACTGTAGTGTAGTGATTTTCCTGTTTGCCATCCTCCTGAAAGTTCCCTGTTTTGATCCCGGGCAGAAACATGTGGCTTTTCTTTATTTTGATCACAAACGTATATTGTTGGCTTAATTAGCCTTAGTTAGCATATTCTATTGCTGGTTTAATGAGCATTACTTTTACCAATGTGATTATTTCTACCCGTTTTTGCTTTTGGCAAGCATGTGTGTTTTTGACAGTGTCTAAGTGTTCCTAATTCAAGTAACACCTGATAGGATCAAGGTGCGAAAGCAGGCATCTGGGTGCTTTTTCTTTTTGGCTTTTGGACAAAGGCATGAGAATGTTTTGTGGAGCATGGTTTTGTTTCCCTGTTTGTTCTTTTTCTCCAATAGCCTGACAAATGAAAGGTTCCTGTGTTGCAAAATGCACTTTGTCCTGTCTTCAGACATAGAGGAAGACCTCTTGACTTTGGCTGGCTGTTTTTTTCTTTTTCAAGTTCATTTCAGCATGTTTAAACATCTTTATCTTTGCATGGAGTTTCTGAAGTGTAGTGGTTGTCACTAGAGTTGAGCGACTTTTGGTTTTTTAGGGTCGCGTTTCGTTTCGTGAAACCCGACTTTTCCAAAAGTCGGGTCGAGCAAGATCGTCCGATTATAGGGAAAAGTCGGGGTCGTCCCGAAACACGAATCCCAATGTAAGTCAATGGGGAATAAAAGTCGGCAGTGAGAGGAGGACAGGAAACACACCTACAGTGCCCATTTGAATGCCAAAAGCATCAATTCTTCTTACTTAAGCTTGTCAACCTTAATTAGCTTCATAATACAAGTTACGCACTGAAAAATGGGGGTTATTTGGCTAAATTTGTGGGGGGGGAGGGCTGGCAGCAGGTTTTCATGTGCCCTGGGCGAAAGAGCGCCCCTTTAACACATACCACAACTCATCATGCTCCGATACGGCAGAGAAATAGCGGTATAGTACAATGAAAAATACCTCACTTTTTACATCTCATGACGAGGCCCATCTATTTCTCCATACAAAATCATTGGTCCCATATAATGTTTGAAACAGTATATGATGAGCTCCACATAATGCTACAGTATATGTTGGTCCCCATGGATGAAGCTCCACTGTCTTATGGGCCCAAATAATGCTCCAAACATAATGGGCCCCATTTCTAATGCTCTAGTGTATAATGGGCCCTGTAAATGCTGCTCCAGTGTCTGATGTCCACCTTTGGAATGTTCCAGTGTATGGTGGGCCCCATCTATCATTCTCCAGAGTATAGTGCGCCTCAAAAATTGCTGTCCCAACATAGAAAACAATCAAATAAGTCTCCTCGCTAGGGAATCCCTGTACTTGTCTGGACAGGTGCTGTAGCTTGCTTAACAGCTCGCCAGCCGTTCTCACGCCCAGTATGGATTGCACGTGATTGCACAAAGGTTAGAAAGGGTACCGTATCCCTGGATAACATGTATGGATAGCGTACACATTCAAAATATATGTCTATACAGCATGAGGCAGGCTCAGACGGTGTTAGGGCCAGTATGGATTGCACGTCATTGCACAAAGGTTAGAAGGGGTACCGTATCCCCGGATAACATGTATGGATAGCGTACACATTCAAAATATATGTCTTTACAGCATGAGGCAGGCTCAGACAGTGTTAGGCCCAGTATGGATTGCACGTCATTGCACAAAGGTTAGAAGGGGTACCGTATCCCCGGATAACATGTATGGATAGCGTACACATTCAAAATATATGTCTATACAGCATGAGGCAGGCTCAGACGGTGTTAGGCCCAGTATGGATTGCACGTCATTGCACAAAGGTTAGAAAGGGTACCGTATCCCCGGATAACATGTATGGATAGCGTACACATTCAAAATATATGTCTATACAGCATGAGGCAGGCTCAGATGGTGTTAGGCCCAGTATGGATTGCACGTCATTGCACAAAGGTTAGAAGGGGTACCGTATCCCCGGATAACATGTATGGATAGCGTACACATTCAAAATATATGTCTATACAGCATGAGGCAGGCTCAGACGGTGTTAGGCCCAGTATGGATTGCACGTCATTGCACAAAGGTTAGAAGGGGTACCGTATCCCCGGATAACATGTATGGATAGCGTACACATTCAAAATATATGTCTTTACAGCATGAGGCAGGCTCAGACAGTGTTAGGCCCAGTATGGATTGCACGTCATTGCACAAAGGTTAGAAGGGGTACCGTATCCCCGGATAACATGTATGGATAGCGTACACATTCAAAATATATGTCTATACAGCATGAGGCAGGCTCAGACGGTGTTAGGCCCAGTATGGATTGCACGTCATTGCACAAAGGTTAGAAAGGGTACCGTATCCCCGGATAACATGTATGGATAGCGTACACATTCAAAATATATGTCTATACAGCATGAGGCAGGCTCAGATGGTGTTAGGCCCAGTATGGATTGCACGTCATTGCACAAAGGTTAGAAGGGGTACCGTATCCCCGGATAACATGTATGGATAGCGTACACATTCAAAATATATGTCTATACAGCATGAGGCAGGCTCAGACGGTGTTAGGCCCAGTATGGATTGCACGTCATTGCACAAAGGTTAGAAGGGGTACCGTATCCCCGGATAACATGTATGGATAGCGTACACATTCAAAATATATGTCTATACAGCATGAGGCAGGCTCAGACGGTGTTAGGCCCAGTATGGATTGCACGTCATTGCACAAAGGTTAGAAGGGGTACCGTATCCCCGGATAACATGTATGGATAGCGTACACATTCAAAATATATGTCTATACAGCATGAGGCAGGCTCAGACGGTGTTAGGCCCAGTATGGATTGCACGTGATTGCACAAAGGTTAGAAAGGGTACCGTATCCCTGGATAACATGTATGGATAGCGTACACATTCAAAATATATGTCTATACAGCATGAGGCAGGCTCAGACGGTGTTAGGCCCAGTACGGATTGCACGTCATTGCACAAAGGTTAGAAGGGGTACCGTATCCCCGGATAACATGTATGGATAGCGTACACATTCAAAATATATGTCTATACAGCATGAGCCAGGCTCAGACGGTGTTAGGCCCAGTATGGATTGCACGTCATTGCACAAAGGTTAGAAAGGGTACCGTATCCCTGGATAACATGTATGGATAGCGTACACATTCAAAATATATGTCTCAGGAGGCAGGCTCAGACGGTGTCAGGCACAGTATGGATTTGACGGCCCAGATTGCACAGCGGAGGAGCAGGGAGAGGTAAAGATTGCAAATGCTGGGGCCCTTGCCAAGCAAGGGGGGCCCACTCGTGGGCGTCGGTACTGGCACTGGGCCCCTCATAGTACAGCGGTGTGTCTGACGGCGGGTGTGCACCACCACCGTCAGAGACACTTGATTGCACTATGAGGGACCCTGTGCCAGTGCCCGCGCCCAAGAGTCGGCCTACCCACCTGTCCAGGGCAACGGCACTCGCACGGTGTCGTACGCTAGGTGGTTACCCCGGCCATGAGGGGGGAGGCAGCACAGTTAGGGAGTTTTAGAAAGTGGCATATGTTGATGTTGGACATTCAGCTGATGCAAAAGGCGAAATAGTTGAAGTACCAGGAAGAGGTGGACCAAAGCAAGCCATTTTTCTGTCACCCTATGTGTCATCAGGGGAAGGTGGGACAAAATCCTTGGAAACCCATGCGTGGTTCATTTTAATGAAGGTTAAATCATCCACATTTTGGGTTGACAGACGGGTCTTTTTTTCTGTCAGGATTGATCCAGCTGCACTGAAGACTCTTTCCGATAGCACACTTGCAGCTGGGCAAGCGAGCTCCTGTAAGGCATATTGGGCCAATTCAGGCCAGGTGTCCAGTTTAGCGGCCCAATAGTCAAAGGGGAATGACCTGTGTGGGAGAACATCAATATGGGAGGAAAAGTAGTTTGTAACCATAGTTGACAACTGCTGTCTCCTGTCACTTTCCATCGATGCAGTATTACCAGTTGTGTGAGCGGTATTTGAAAAATCAGTCCACAACATTGTCATGAAACCCCTGTCTCCAACGCCACTTCTGCTGTGTGCACCACGAACACCTCTGCCAAGCTGCCCCCGGCCCGTACGGCTCATGTGAGAACCATCACCGCTGCTGTGTGCTGGGAATGCCTCAAGCAACCGATTTACCAGAGTTGCTTGTTTATTAGCCAATATTAGGTCAAGGTTCTCCTGTGGCATGATGTTTTGTAATTTGCCTTTATAGCGTGGATCCAGGATGCTGGCCAACCAGTAATCGTCATCGTTCATCATTTTGGCAATGCGGGGGTCCCTTTTTAGGATCCGCAAGGCATAATCTGACATGTGGGCCAATGTTCCCGGTGTCAATGATGCACTGCGAGTGCTGGGTGGAGGAGCACTTTCTGGCAAATCCACATCCCTCCAGTCACGCACAAACCCTGTACCAGACCTTGCCACGCCAACATTTTCACTTGCCCCACGAGATGCATCCTCCTCCCCTAAGTAATCATCCCCATCATCCTCCTCCTCCTCCTCCTCCTCTTCTTCCTCCACCTCGTCCAGGAGAGGTCCCTGAGCAGACAATGGCTGAATGTCATCAAGGATTCCCTCCTCCTCTTCCTCCTCATCAACATTGGCTGCAGACGCCTGCTCCTTAAGGTGCGTCAAAGTTTGCATGAGCAGACGTATAAGTGGGATGCTCATGCTTAGGATGGCGTCGTCTGCGCTTACCAGCCATGTGCATTCCTCAAAACACTGAAGGACTTTACAAAGGTCTTTCAGCTTCGACCACTGCACGCCTGTCAACTCCATGTCTGCTCTCAAAGTGCCTGGCCGTGTATCCTCCCACAAATGCATTATGGCCTGCCTCTGCTCGCACAGCCGCTCCACCATGTGCAGGGTGGAGTTCCACCTTGTTGCAATGTCGATAATGAGGCAGTGGTTGGGAAGGTGGAGCAATCGCTGCAGCTTCTGCATGCGAACGGAGTGTACAGGCGACCGGCGGATGTGCGCGCACAGTCTTCGCACCTTCTGGAGCAGGGCTGTTAACTCCGGATAATTTTTGAGGAAGCACTGCACCACCAGGTTCAAGGTGTGAGCCAAGCAAGGTATGTGGCTGAGTTTTGAAAGGGCTATGGCTGCCACAAAATTACGGCCGTTATCACTAACTACCTTGCCTGCCTCAAGATGTACACTGCCCAGCCATGACTCAGTTTGTCGCTTCAAGTACTCGGCCAGCACCTCGGCGGTGTGTCTGTCGCCCAAACACATCATCTGCAACACAGCCTGCTGACGCTTTCCACTAGCTGCTCGATAGGGGGACACATCGTGTGCAACAGTGGCAGCTGCAGATGGAGTGCTCGTACGACTGCGCTCTGTGGACGAGCTTTCGCTTCTGGAGGAGGAGGAGGAGAAGGAGGAGGGTCGAACGCCTACAGCCAACTGTTTACTATACCGTGGGCTAGGCAGCACTGTCCCACCACCGCTGTCCCCTGTGGACCCTGCATCCACCACATTAACCCAGTGCACAGTGATGGACACGTAACGGCCCTGGCCATGCCGACTGGACCATGCATCAGTTGTGAGGTGCACCTTTCCGCTCACTGACTGCTTGAGTGCATGGACAATGCGGTCTTTCACATGATGGTGGAGGGCTGGGATGGCTTTGCGAGAGAAGAAGTGGCGACTGGGTAGGTCATAGCGTGGTACTGCATAGGCCATGAGTTCGCGGAAAGCTGTGCTTTCCACCAACCGAAAGGGCATCATCTCAAACGAGATTAGTTTGGCAATGTGGGCATTCAAACCCAGTGTACGCGGATGAGAGACTGAGTACTTTCTTGACCTACTCATAGTGTCTGGGATTGTGAGCTGGACTTGAGAGCTGCATATGATGGAAGTAGCGGTGGACAGGGCGGACTGAGAGAGGGTTGATGATGGTGATGGAGTTGGTGTTCTTTCTGATGGCCTAGAATCAGTCTTTCGTTGATATAACAGTGGGATTCCCTGACTGCTGTGGCCTTGCAACGACACCTCAACATTTGCTGCTGTGCTAACCGGTGGGCTTACAGTGGGGGAAACAATGTAGCATTGCTGACTACCTTCGTTGTGATCAGTTGCACATGTGGCACTTGAGGTTTGGTGTTGTGTCCACGCTTGCAAGTGCATGCTGGTTAAATGTCTAAGCATGCAACTGGTAATCAAATTTTTCAGATTTTTCCCTCGGCTAAAGGTCTTTGCGCACTTCTTACAGATAACCTTGGCCTGATCATGAGGATTTTGTTCAAAAAAGTGCCACACTGCACTCTTCCTACTTTGGCAGACATTTTGCGGCCTAGCACGCTGTGATCTTTTGACCCTCTGGACAAGCTGTCCAGCAACTCTTTTGATGTTTGGAACCTGTCTTTGGAGTGCTCCGGGCCTGCCAGATAACAGCTGTTGCGATGTCGATGTCTGCTGTGGATGCTCCTCATCTGAGCTATTGGAAGCAGCACCCTCTTCCCCCAATGGATGCCAATCTGGGTCAACAACTGGGTCATCCATCACCTCCTCTTCTATGTCATGTGCACCTTTCTCTGTGTCACCGTGTATGGTGGTATAGTGTGCGGGAAGGGGCACCTGAGTCTCATCAGGGTCAAAATCTGGCTCTGTACACTGCGAGGACAATGTAGTGCTCTGAGAGAATGTACCAGCAGAATCATCCATCAGCGGCTGTGCATCAGTGCACTCCATGTCAGATTCATCTTGGCCTGGGTAATTCACCATTTGACTTGATAATCCAGGCATGGTATGTGAAAACAGCTCCATGGAGTAATCAGTAGTATGGCCTGCGTCATCCTTCAATCTTGGTTGGGGTGAAGGACACAAGGAAAGGTGTTGTTCATGAACATGAGCCTCCAATGACGACTCAGTGCTTTTACTTTTTACAACTGAAGAAGAGGAGGCGACAGAGCTGGAGGCTGAGTCAGCAATGTAAGACAAAACTTTTTCCTGATGCTCTGCCTTTAAAAGCGGTTTGCCAACTCCTAGAAAACTAAGCGTTCGAGGCCTTATGTAGCCAGACGATGACGCAGGGGCAGCACCTCCTGCATTCGGTCCTATTTTGCTCTTGATACTACCATCAGATCCACCACCAACACAATCATTACCAGCTGCTAACCCCCGCCCAATTCCACGGCCTCTTCCACCAGGCTTCCTCATTTTTGGTAGAAATGTAGACAAAATCCATCAAACTATATAGTAATAAGAAAAAAGAGAAAAAAGGTGTCTATAGGACAGGGGAGATTTAGAATTTCTGCACACACTTGTGGACAGTGGACACTTTTGGATTGTGTGAGGCCCACTGATATCTGAGCGCTATGTGACACGCTCGATGGCACAGCTGCCTGTGACCAAAGTGACGAGAGGATAATGGAGATTTTGAATCTCTGCGTACACTTTTGGACACTGGACACTTGTGGATTGTGTGAGGCCCACTGATATCTGAGCGCTATGTGACATGCTCGATGGCACAGCTGCCTGTGACCAAAGTGACGAGAGAATAATGGAGATTTTGAATCTCTGCGTACACTTTTGGACACTGGACACTTGTAGATTGTGTGAGGCCCACTGATATCTGAGCGCTATGTGACACGCTCGATGGCACAGCTGCCTGTGACCAAAGTGACGAGAGGATAATGGAGATTTTGAATCTCTGCGTACACTTTTGGACACTGGACACTTGTGGATTGTGTGAGGCCCACTGATATATGAGCGCTATGTGACACGCTCGATGGCACAGCTGCCTGTGACCAAAGTGACAAGAGTATAATGGAGATTTTGAATCTCTGCGTACACTTTTGGACACTTGTAGATTGTGTGAGGCCCACTGATATCTGAGCGCTATGTGACACGCTCGATGGCACAGCTGCCTGTGACCAAAGTGACGAGAGGATAATAGAGATTTTGAATCTCTGCGTACACTTTTGGACACTGGACACTTGTAGATTGTGTGAGGCCCACTGATATCTGAGCGCTATGTGACACGCTCGATGGCACAGCTGCCTGTGACCAAAGTGACGAGAGGATAATGGAGATTTTGAATCTCTGCGTACACTTTTGGACACTGGACACTTGTGGATTGTGTGAGGCCCACTGATATCTGAGCGCTATGTGACACGCTCGATGGCACAGCTGCCTGTGACCAAAGTGACGAGAGGATAATGGAGATTTTGAATCTCTGCGTACACTTTTGGACACTGGACACTTGTGGATTGTGTGAGGCCCACTGATATCTGAGCGCTATGTGACACGCTCGATGGCACAGCTGCCTGTGACCAAAGTGACGAGAGGATAATGGAGATTTTGAATCTCTGCGTACACTTTTGGACACTGGACACTTGTGGATTGTGTGAGGCCCACTGATATCTGAGCGCTATGTGACACTCTCGATGGCACAGCTGCCTGTGACCAAAGTGACGAGAGGATAATGGAGATTTTGAATCTCTGCGTACACTTTTGGACACTGGACACTTGTGGATTGTGTGAGGCCCACTGATATCTGAGCGCTATGTGACACACTCGATGGCACAGCTGCCTGTGACCAAAGTGACGAGAGGATAATGGAGATTTTGAATCTCTGCGCACACTTTTGGACACTGGACACTTGTGGATTGTGTGAGGCACACTGATATCTGAGCGCTATGTGACACGCTCGATGGTACAGCTGCCTGTGACCAAAGTGACGAGAGGATAATGGAGATTTTGAATCTCTGCGTACACTTTTGGACACTGGACACTTGTAGATTGTGTGAGGCCCACTGATATCTGAGCGCTATGTGACAGGCTCGATGGCACAGCTGCCTGTGACCAAAGTGACGAGAGGATAATGGAGATTTTTAATCTCTGCGTACACTTTTGGACACTGGACACTTGTGGATTGTGTGAGGCCCACTGATATCTGAGCGCTATGTGACACGCTCGATGGCACAGCTGCCTGTGACCAAAGTGACGAGAGGATAATGGAGATTTTGAATCTCTGCGTACACTTTTGAACACTGGACACTTGTGGATTGTGTGAGGCCCACTGATATCTGAGCGCTATGTTACACGCTCGATGGCACAGCTGCCTGTGACCAAAGTGACGAGAGGATAATGGAGATTTTGAATCTCTGCGTACACTTTTGGACACTGGACACTTGTGGATTGTGTGAGGCCCACTGATATCTGAGCGCTATGTGACACGCTCGATGGCACAGCTGCCTGTGTCCAAAGTGACGAGAGGATAATGGAGATTTTGAATCTCTGCGTACACTTTTGGACACTGGACACTTGTGGATTGTGTGAGGCCCACTGATATCTGAGCGCTATGTGACACGCTCGATGGCACAGCTGCCTGTGACCAAAGTGACGAGAGGATAATGGAGATTTTGAATCTCTGCGTACACTTTTGGACACTGGACACTTGTGGATTGTGTGAGGCCCACTGATATCTGAGCGCTATGTGACACGCTCGATGGCACAGCTGCCTGTGACCAAAGTGACGAGAGGATAATGGAGATTTTGAATCTCTGCGTACACTTTTGGACACTGGACACTTGTGGATTGTGTGAGGCCCACTGATATCTGAGCGCTATGTGACACGCTCGATGGCACAGCTGCCTGTGACCAAAGTGACGAGAGGATAATGGAGATTTTGAATCTCTACGTACACTTTTGGACACTGGACACTTGTGGATTGTGTGAGGCCCACTGATATCTGAGCGCTATGTGACACGCTCGATGGCACAGCTGCCTGTGACCAAAGTGACGAGAGGATAATGGAGATTTTGAATCTCTACGTACACTTTTGGACACTGGACACTTGTGGATTGTGTGAGGCCCACTGATATCTGAGCGCTATGTGACACGCTCGATGGCACAGCTGCCTGTGACCAAAGTGACGAGAGGATAATGGAGATTTTGAATCTCTGCGTACACTTTTGGACACTGGACACTTGTGGATTGTGTGAGGCCCACTGATATCTGAGCGCTATGTGACACGCTCGATGGCACAGCTGCCTGTGACCAAAGTGACGAGAGGATAATGGAGATTTTGAATCTCTGCGTACACTTTTGGACACTGGACACTTGTGGATTGTGTGAGGCCCACTGATATCTGAGCGCTATGTGACACGCTCGATGGCACAGCTGCCTGTGACCAAAGTGACGAGAGGATAATGGAGATTTTGAATCTCTGCGTACACTTTTGGACACTGGACACTTGTGGATTGTGTGAGGCCCACTGATATCTGAGCGCTATGTGACACGCTCGATGGCACAGCTGCCTGTGACCAAAGTGACGAGAGGATAATGGAGATTTTGAATCTCTACGTACACTTTTGGACACTGGACACTTGTGGATTGTGTGAGGCCCACTGATATCTGAGCGCTATGTGACACGCTCGATGGCACAGCTGCCTGTGACCAAAGTGACGAGAGGATAATGGAGATTTTGAATCTCTACGTACACTTTTGGACACTGGACACTTGTGGATTGTGTGAGGCCCACTGATATCTGAGTGCTATGTGACACGCTCGATGGCACAGCTGCCTGTGACCAAAGTGACGAGAGGATAATGGAGATTTTTAATCTCTGCGTACACTTTTGGACACTGGACACTTGTGGATTGTGTGAGGCCCACTGATATCTGAGCGCTATGTGACACGCTCGATGGCACAGCTGCCTGTGACCAAAGTGACGAGAGGATAATGGAGATTTTGAATCTCTGCGTACACTTTTGGACACTGGACACTTGTGGATTGTGTGAGGCCCACTGATATCTGAGCGCTATGTGACATGCTCGATGGCACAGCTGCCTGTGACCAAAGTGACGAGAGGATAATGGAGATTTTGAATCTCTGCGTACACTTTTTGACACTGGACACTTGCAGATTTTGTGAGGCCCACTGGTATCTGAGCGCTATGTGACACGCTCGATGGCACAGCTGCCTGTGACCAAAGTGACGAGAGGATAATGGAGATTTTGAATCTCTGCGTACACTTTTGGACACTGGACACTTGTAGATTGTGTGAGGCCCACTGATATCTGAGCGCTATGTGACACGCTCGATGGCACAGCTGCCTGTGACCAAAGTGACGAGAGGATAATGGAGATTTTGAATCTCTGCGTACACTTTTGGACACTGGACACTTGTGGATTGTGTGAGGCCCACTGATATCTGAGCGCTATGTGAAACGCTCGATGGCACAGCTGCCTGTGACCAAAGTGGCGAGAGGATAATGGAGATTTTGAATCTCTGCGTACACTTTTGGACACTGGACACTTGTAGATTGTGTGAGGCCCACTGATATCTGAGCGCTATGTGACACGCTCGATGGCACAGCTGCCTGTGACCAAAGTGACGAGAGGATAATGGAGATTTTGAATCTCTGCGTACACTTTTGGACACTGGACACTTGTGGATTGTGTGAGGCCCACTGATATCTGAGCGCTATGTGACACGCTCGATGGCACAGCTGCCTGTGACCAAAGTGGCGAGAGGATAATGGAGATTTTGAATCTCTGCGTACACTTTTGGACACTGGACACTTGTAGATTGTGTGAGGCCCACTGATATCTGAGTGATATGTGACACGCTCGATGGCACAGCTGCCTGTGACCAAAGTGACGAGAGGATAATGGAGATTTTGAATCTCTGCGTACACTTTTGGACACTGGACACTTGTGGATTGTGTGAGGCCCACTGATATCTGAGCGCTATGTGACACGCTCGATGGCACAGCTGCCTGTGACCAAAGTGACGAGAGGATAATGGAGATTTTGAATCTCTGCGTACACTTTTGGACACTGGACACTTGTGGATTGTGTGAGGCCCACTGATATCTGAGCGCTATGTGACACACTCGATGGCACAGCTGCATGTGACCAAAGTGACGAGAGGATAATGGAGATTTTGAATCTCTGCGTACACTTTTGGACACTGGACACTTGTGGATTGTGTGAGGCCCACTGATATCTGAGCGCTATGTGACACGCTCGATGGCACAGCTGCCTGTGACCAAAGTGACGAGAGGATAATGGAGATTTTGAATCTCTGCGTACACTTTTGGACACTGGACACTTGTGGATTGTGTGAGGCCCTCTGATATCTGAGCGCTATGTGACACGCTCGATGACACAGCTGCCTGTGACCAAAGTGACGAGAGGATAATGGAGATTTTGAATCTCTGCGTACACTTTTGGACACTGGACACTTGTGGATTGTGTGAGGCCCACTGATATCTGAGCGCTATGTGACATGCTCGATGGCACAGCTGCCTGTGACCAAAGTGACGAGAGGATAATGGAGATTTTGAATCTCTGCGTACACTTTTGGACACTGGACACTTGTAGATTGTGTGAGGCCCACTGATATCTGAGCGCTATGTGACAGGCTCGATGGCACAGCTGCCTGTGACCAAAGTGACGAGAGGATAATGGAGATTTTTAATCTCTGCGTACACTTTTGGACACTGGACACTTGTGGATTGTGTGAGGCCCACTGATATTTGAGCGCTATGTGACACGCTCGATGGCACAGCTGCCTGTGACCAAAGTGACGAGAGGATAATGGAGATTTTGAATCTCTGTGTACACTTTTGAACACTGGACACTTGTGGATTGTGTGAGGCCCACTGATATCTGAGCGCTATGTGACACGCTCGATGGCACAGCTGCCTGTGACCAAAGTGACGAGAGGATAATGGAGATTTTGAATCTCTGCGTACACTTTTGGACACTGGACACTTGAGGATTGTGTGACGCCCACTGATATCTGAGCGCTATGTGACACGCTCGATGGCACAGCTGCCTGTGACCAAAGTGACGAGAGGATAATGGAGATTTTGAATCTCTGCGTACACTTTTGGACACTGGACACTTGTGGATTGTGTGAGGCCCACTGATATCTGAGCGCTATGTGACACGCTCGATGGCACAGCTGCCTGTGACCAAAGTGACGAGAGGATAATGGAGATTTTGAATCTCTGCGTACACTTTTGGACACTGGACACTTGTGGATTGTGTGAGGCCCACTGATATCTGAGCGCTATGTGACACGCTCGATGGCACAGCTGCCTGTGACCAAAGTGACGAGAGGATAATGGAGATTTTGAATCTCTGCGTAAACTTTTGGACACTGGACACTTGTGGATTGTGTGAGGCCCACTGATATCTGAGCGCTATGTGACACGCTCGATGGCACAGCTGCCTGTGACCAAAGTGACGAGAGGATAATGGAGATTTTGAATCTCTGCGTACACTTTTGGACACTGGACACTTGTGGATTGTGTGAGGCCCACTGATATCTGAGCGCTATGTGACACGCTCGATGGCACAGCTGCCTGTGACCAAAGTGACGAGAGGATAATGGAGATTTTGAATCTCTGCGTACACTTTTGGACACTGGACACTTGTGGATTGTGTGAGGCCCACTGATATCTGAGCGCTATGTGACACGCTCGATGGCACAGCTGCCTGTGACCATAGTGACGAGAGGATAATGGAGATTTTGAATCTCTACGTACACTTTTGGACACTGGACACTTGTGGATTGTGTGAGGCCCACTGATATCTGAGCGCTATGTGACACGCTCGATGGCACAGCTGCCTGTGACCAAAGTGACGAGAGGATAATGGAGATTTTGAATCTCTGCGTACACTTTTGGACACTGGACACTTGTGGATTGTGTGAGGCCCACTGATATCTGAGCGCTATGTGACAGGCTCGATGGCACAGCTGCCTGTGACCAAAGTGATGAGAGGATAATGGAGATTTTGAATCTCTGCGCGCACTTTTGGACACTGGACACTTGTGGATTGTGTGAGGCCCACTGATATCTGAGCGCTATGTGACACGCTCGATGGCACAGCTGCCTGTGACCAAAGTGACGAGAGGATAATGGAGATTTTGAATCTCTGCGTACACTTTTGGACACTGGACACTTGTAGATTGTGTGAGGCCCACTGATATCTGAGCGCTATGTGACACGCTCGATGGCACAGCTGCCTGTGACCAAAGTGACGAGAGGATAATGGAGATTTTGAATCTCTGCGTACACTTTTGGACACTGGACACTTGTGGATTGTGTGAGGCCCACTGATATCTGAGCGCTATGTGACACGCTCGATGGCACAGCTGCCTGTGACCAAAGTGACGAGAGGATAATGGAGATTTTGAATCTCTGCGTACACTTTTGGACACTGGACACTTGTGGATTGTGTGAGGCCCACTGATATCTGAGCGCTATGTGACAGGCTCGATGGCACAGCTGCCTGTGACCAAAGTGACGAGAGGATAATGGAGATTTTGAATCTCTGCGCGCACTTTTGGACACTGGACACTTGTGGATTGTGTGAGGCCCACTGATATCTGAGCGCTATGTGACACGCTCGATGGCACAGCTGCCTGTGACCAAAGTGACGAGAGGATAATGGAGATTTTGAATCTCTGCGTACACTTTTGGACACTGGACACTTGTAGATTGTGTGAGGCCCACTGATATCTGAGCGCTATGTGACACGCTCGATGGCACAGCTGCCTGTGACCAAAGTGACGAGAGGATAATGGAGATTTTGAATCTCTGCGTACACTTTTGGACACTGGACACTTGTGGATTGTGTGAGGCCCACTGATATCTGAGCGCTATGTGACACGCTCGATGGCACAGCTGCCTGTGACCAAAGTGACGAGAGGATAATGGAGATTTTGAATCTCTGCATACACTTTTGGACACTGGACACTTGTAGATTGTGTGAGGCCCACTGATATCTGAGCGCTATGTGACACGCTCGATGGCTCAGCTGCCTGTGACCAAAGTGACGAGAGGATAATGGAGATTTTGAATCTCTGCGTACACTTTTGGACACTGGACACTTGTGGATTGTGTGAGGCCCACTGATATCTGAGCGCTATGTGACAGGCTCGATGGCACAGCTGCCTGTGACCAAAGTGACGAGAGGATAATGGAGATTTTGAATCTCTGCGTACACTTTTGGACACTGGACACTTGTGGATTGTGTGAGGCCCACTGATATCTGAGCGCTATGTGACACGCTCGATGGCACAGCTGCCTGTGACCAAAGTGACGAGAGAATAATGGAGATTTTGAATCTCTGCGTACACTTTTGGACACTGGACACTTGTAGATTGTGTGAGGCCCACTGATATCTGAGCGCTATGTGACAGGCTCGATGGCACAGCTGCCTGTGACCAAAGTGACGAGAGGATAATGGAGATTTTGAATCTCTGCGTACACTTTTGGACACTGGACACTTGTGGATTGTGTGAGGCCCACTGATATCTGAGCGCTATGTGACACGCTCGATGGCTCAGCTGCCTGTGACCAAAGTGACGAGAGGATAATGGAGATTTTGAATCTCTGCGTACACTTTTGGACACTGGACACTTGTAGATTGTGTGAGGCCCACTGATATCTGAGCGCTATGTGACAGGCTCGATGGCACAGCTGCCTGTGACCAAAGTGACGAGAGGATAATGGAGATTTTGAATCTCTGCGTACACTTTTGAACACTGGACACTTGTGGATTGTGTGAGGCCCACTGATATCTGAGCGCTATGTGACACGCTCGATGGCACAGCTGCCTGTGACCAAAGTGACGAGAGGATAATGGAGATTTTGAATCTCTGCGTACACTTTTGGACACTGGACACTTGAGGATTGTGTGACGCCCACTGATATCTGAGCGCTATGTGACACGCTCGATGGCACAGCTGCCTGTGACCAAAGTGACGAGAGGATAATGGAGATTTTGAATCTCTGCGTACACTTTTGGACACTGGACACTTGTGGATTGTGTGAGGCCCACTGATATCTGAGCGCTATGTGACACGCTCGATGGCACAGCTGCCTGTGACCAAAGTGACGAGAGGATAATGGAGATTTTGAATCTCTGCGTACACTTTTGGACACTGGACACTTGTGGATTGTGTGAGGCCCACTGATATCTGAGCGCTATGTGACACGCTCGATGGCACAGCTGCCTGTGACCAAAGTGACGAGAGGATAATGGAGATTTTGAATCTCTGCGTACACTTTTGGACACTGGACACTTGTGGATTGTGTGAGGCCCACTGATATCTGAGCGCTATGTGACACGCTCGATGGCACAGCTGCCTGTGACCAAAGTGACGAGAGGATAATGGAGATTTTGAATCTCTGCGTAAACTTTTGGACACTGGACACTTGTGGATTGTGTGAGGCCCACTGATATCTGAGCGCTATGTGACACGCTCGATGGCACAGCTGCCTGTGACCAAAGTGACGAGAGGATAATGGAGATTTTGAATCTCTGCGTACACTTTTGGACACTGGACACTTGTGGATTGTGTGAGGCCCACTGATATCTGAGCGCTATGTGACACGCTCGATGGCACAGCTGCCTGTGACCAAAGTGACGAGAGGATAATGGAGATTTTGAATCTCTGCGTACACTTTTGGACACTGGACACTTGTGGATTGTGTGAGGCCCACTGATATCTGAGCGCTATGTGACACGCTCGATGGCACAGCTGCCTGTGACCATAGTGACGAGAGGATAATGGAGATTTTGAATCTCTACGTACACTTTTGGACACTGGACACTTGTGGATTGTGTGAGGCCCACTGATATCTGAGCGCTATGTGACACGCTCGATGGCACAGCTGCCTGTGACCAAAGTGACGAGAGGATAATGGAGATTTTGAATCTCTGCGTACACTTTTGGACACTGGACACTTGTGGATTGTGTGAGGCCCACTGATATCTGAGCGCTATGTGACAGGCTCGATGGCACAGCTGCCTGTGACCAAAGTGACGAGAAGATAATGGAGATTTTGAATCTCTGCGTACACTTTTGGACACTGGACAATTGTAGATTGTGTGAGGCCCACTGATATCTGAGCGCTATGTGACACGCTCGATGGCACAGCTGCCTGTGACCAAAGTTACGAGAGGATAATGGAGATTTTGAATCTCTGCGTACACTTTTGGACACTGGACACTTGTGGATTGTGTGAGGCCCACTGATATCTGAGCGCTATGTGACACGCTCGATGGCACAGCTGCCTGTGACCAAAGTTACGAGAGGATAATGGAGATTTTGAATCTCTGCGTACACTTTTGGACACTGGACACTTGTGGATTGTGTGAGGCCCACTGATATCTGAGCGCTATGTGACACGCTCGATGGCACAGCTGCCTGTGACCAAAGTGACGAGAGGATAATGGAGATTTTGAATCTCTGCGTACACTTTTGGACACTGGACACTTGTGGATTTTGTGAGGCCCACTGATATCTGAGCGCTATGTGACACACTCGATGGCACAGCTGCCTGTGTCCAAAGTGACGAGAGGATAATGGAGATTTTAAATCTCTGCGCACACTTTTGGACACTGGACACTTGTAGATTGTGTGAGGCCCACTGATATCTGAGCGCTATGTGACACGCTCGATGGCACAGCTGCCTGTGACCAAAGTGACGAGAGGATAATGGAGATTTTGAATCTCTGCGTACACTTTTGGACACTGGACACTTGTAGATTGTGTGAGGCCCACTGATATCTGAGCACTATGTGACACGCTCGATGGCTCAGCTGCCTGTGACCAAAGTGACGAGAGGATAATGGAGATTTTGAATCTCTGCGTACACTTTTGGACACTGGACACTTGTGGATTGTGTGAGGCCCACTGATATCTGAGCGCTATGTGACACGCTCGATGGCACAGCTGCCTGTGACCAAAGTGACGAGAGGATAATGGAGATTTTGAATCTCTGCGTACACTTTTGGACACTGGACACTTGTGGATTGTGTGAGGCCCACTGATATCTGAGCGCTATGTGACACGCTCGATGGCACAGCTGCCTGTGACCAAAGTGACGAGAGGATAATGGAGATTTTGAATCTCTGCGTAAACTTTTGGACACTGGACACTTGTGGATTGTGTGAGGCCCACTGATATCTGAGCGCTATGTGACACGCTCGATGGCACAGCTGCCTGTGACCAAAGTGACGAGAGGATAATGGAGATTTTGAATCTCTGCGTACACTTTTGGACACTGGACACTTGTGGATTGTGTGAGGCCCACTGATATCTGAGCGCTATGTGACACACTCGATGGCACAGCTGCCTGTGACCAAAGTGACGAGAGGATAATGGAGATTTTGAATCTCTGCGTACACTTTTGGACACTGGACACTTGTGGATTGTGTGAGGCCCACTGATATCTGAGCGCTATGTGACACGCTCGATGGCACAGCTGCCTGTGACCATAGTGACGAGAGGATAATGGAGATTTTGAATCTCTACGTACACTTTTGGACACTGGACACTTGTGGATTGTGTGAGGCCCACTGATATCTGAGCGCTATGTGACACGCTCGATGGCACAGCTGCCTGTGACCAAAGTGACGAGAGGATAATGGAGATTTTGAATCTCTGCGTACACTTTTGGACACTGGACACTTGTGGATTGTGTGAGGCCCACTGATATCTGAGCGCTATGTGACAGGCTAGATGGCACAGCTGCCTGTGACCAAAGTGACGAGAGGATAATGGAGATTTTGAATCTCTGCGTACACTTTTGGACACTGGACACTTGTAGATTGTGTGAGGCCCACTGATATCTGAGCGCTATGTGACACGCTCGATGGCACAGCTGCCTGTGACCAAAGTTACGAGAGGATAATGGAGATTTTGAATCTCTGCGTACACTTTTGGACACTGGACACTTGTGGATTGTGTGAGGCCCACTGATATCTGAGCGCTATATGACACGCTCGATGGCACAGCTGCCTGTGACAAAAGTGACGAGAGGATAATGGAGATTTTGAATCTCTGCGTACACTTTTGGACACTGGACACTTGTAGATTGTGTGAGGCCCACTGATATCTGAGCGCTATGTGACACGCTCGATGGCTCAGCTGCCTGTGACCAAAGTGACGAGAGGATAATGGAGATTTTGAATCTCTGCGTACACTTTTGGACACTGGACACTTGTGGATTGTGTGAGGCCCACTGATATCTGAGCGCTATGTGACACGCTCGATGGCACAGCTGCCTGTGACCAAAGTGACGAGAGGATAATGGAGATTTTGAATCTCTGCGTACACTTTTGGACACTGGACACTTGTGGATTTTGTGAGGCCCACTGATATCTGAGCGCTATGTGACACACTCGATGGCACAGCTGCCTGTGTCCAAAGTGACGAGAGGATAATGGAGATTTTGAATCTCTGCGCACACTTTTGGACACTGGACACTTGTAGATTGTGTGAGGCCCACTGATATCTGAGCGCTATGTGACACGCTCGATGGCACAGCTGCCTGTGACCAAAGTGACGAGAGGATAATGGAGATTTTGAATCTCTGCGTACACTTTTGGACACTGGACACTTGTAGATTGTGTGAGGCCCACTGATATCTGAGCACTATGTGACACGCTCGATGGCTCAGCTGCCTGTGACCAAAGTGACGAGAGGATAATGGAGATTTTGAATCTCTGCGTACACTTTTGGACACTGGACACTTGTGGATTGTGTGAGGCCCACTGATATCTGAGCGCTATGTGACACGTTCGATGGCACAGCTGCCTGTGACCAAAGTGACGAGAGGATAATGGAGATTTTGAATCTCTGCGTACACTTTTGGACACTGGACACTTGTGGATTGTGTGAGGCCCACTGATATCTGAGCGCTATGTGACACACTCGATGGCACAGCTGCCTGTGACCAAAGTGACGAGAGGATAATGGAGATTTTGAATCTCTGCGCACACTTTTGGACACTGGACACTTGTAGATTGTGTGAGGCCCACTGATATCTGAGCGCTATGTGACACGCTCGATGGCACAGCTGCCTGTGACCAAAGTGACGAGAGGATAATGGAGATTTTGAATCTCTGCGCACACTTTTGGACACTGGACACTTGTAGATTGTGTGAGGCCCACTGATATCTGAGCGCTATGTGACACGCTCGATGGCACAGCTGCCTGTGACCAAAGTGACGAGAGGATAATGGAGATTTTGAATCTCTGCGTACACTTTTGGACACTGGACACTTGTAGATTGTGTGAGGCCCACTGATATCTGAGCGCTATGTGACACGCTCGATGGCACAGCTGCCTGTGACCAAAGTGACGAGAGGATAATGGAGATTTTGAATCTCTGCGTACACTTTTGGACACTGGACACTTGTGGATTGTGTGAGGCCCACTGATATCTGAGCGCTATGTGACACGCTCGATGGCACAGCTGCCTGTGACCAAAGTGACGAGAGGATAATGGAGATTTTGAATCTCTGCGTACACTTTTGGACACTGGACACTTGTAGATTGTGTGAGGCCCACTGATATCTGAGCGCTATGTGACACGCTCGATGGCACAGCTGCCTGTGACCAAAGTGACGAGAGGATAATGTGAAATGTGAGAGAAATGTGCTGTCTTCCAGGTGCAAAAATTAAAGATGTGTCTGACAGGATATCAGGACTCTTCAGACCTACAGATGACTACCCATTCCTGCTACTACATGTGGGGACAAATGACACCGCAAGAAACGACCTGGAAATCATCTGCAGAGACTTTGAAGACTTAGGCAAGAAAGTGAAAGAACTGGGAGCGCAGGTGGTCTTCTCTTCCATCCTCCCAGTGGATGGCCATGGAACAAGGAGGTGGAATAAGATTCTGCAGGTGAACAACTGGCTACGTCGATGGTGCCGTCAGCAACGATTTGGATTTCTGGATCACGGAGTGAACTACTTATACGATGGACTACTTGCTAGAGATGGGGTGCACCTTACGAAGACTGGAAAGCATGTATTTGGAAGTCGCCTTGCTACACTTGTAAGGAGAGCTTTAAACTAGAACAACATGGGAAGGGAAGCAAAAGACCAGAAAAAGCCATACACCTGACAAATGCTATTGAGAACTCTGCTATTAGAAGTGGAAAGGAAGAACAAAGACGAAAGAATCTAATTAATAAAAATATTGGAGGAAGAGAAACCAATCACAAACTAAAATGTTTCTATACTAATGCACAAAGCATGGGCAACAAACAAGGAGAATTGGAACTACTAACACAGGAACAGAAATATGATGTAATTGGAATCACTGAAACTTGGTGGGACAATACACATGATTGGAATACAAGACTAGAAGGATACAACTTATTTGCAAGAAACAGACTTGATAAACGAGGAGGGGGTGTCGCATTGTATGTTCGAAATGCGTATATCTGCACAGAGATTGAAGCTTCAGAGACTGGGAGTTCTGTGGAAACTGTTTGGGTAAGAATACAAGGACAGAACAATGGAAAGGACACCATTGTAGGCATTTACTACAGGCCGCCTGTGCAAGCCGAAGATATAGATGAACTCTTTATGCATCAGATGGCCAAGTTCTCCAAAAAATATGACATAGTTGTCATGGGAGATTTCAACTATCCAGACATTTGTTGGGAATCTCTCTCAGGCAAAACTAACAGGTCAAGGAAATTCTTATCCTCTCTTGCTGACAACTTTATCTTCCAAAAGGTAAGGGAGAAAACAAGGGGAACTGCTACCTTGGATCTAATCCTTATAAACAGGGAGGAAATGGTTGAGGAGGTAAAAGTGGCTGGGACCCTAGGAGGTAGCGACCATGCTATTTTAGAATTTTGGATTACTAGAGGTGGAAGACCTGTGAAGACTCAGACATCAAGGTTAGATTTCAGAAAGGCAGATTTTAAGGGATTCAGAAAGAGAATTGGAGGGATCCAATGGCTGGATATCCTTAAAGACAAAAATGTCCAGGAAGGATGGGAAATCTTGAAAAATGAAATTCTCAAAGCACAGTTGTTAACAATTCCGAAAAGAGGGAAGAATAGGAAGCATTTAAGGAAACCAGGATGGATGAACACAGAACTTAAGCACATGCTAAAAAGGAAGAAAAAAATGTTTATAAAATGGAAAGAGGGAGGCATATCTAAAGAAGAATATAATGCTGTCTGCAGAACCTGCAGGGCACAAATCAGATTATCTAAAGCTGAAAATGAACTGAGGCTTGCAAGAGATGTCAAAAGCAATAATAAAGGATTTTGGGGATATGTCAAAAGTAAAAGAAAAGTCAAAGATGCTATAGGATTTTTACAGGATGAAAATGATGAAATGGTAAGACAGGATGTTGAGAAGGCTGAACTTTTAAATTCCTATTTTGCATCTGTTTTCTCTCAGAAAGGAAATGCAACATCAACTGTTATTCACTGTCCTATTAAGGGAATAGAAGAATCCAGGATATCTATAAACAGAAAGATAGTGAGGAAACACTTAGCTAACCTAAATGAATTCAAGTCTCCAGGTCCAGATGAATTACACCCCAGAGTACTGAAGGAGATAGCAGAAGAAATTTTTGAACCCCTCTCCATAATCTTTGAAAATTCTTGGAGAACAGGAGAAGTGCCAGAAGACTGGAGAAGAGCAAATGTTGTTCCTATCTTCAAAAAGGGGAAGAAGGTGGACCCAGGCAACTATAGGCCGGTGAGTCTGACTTCTATACCAGGAAAGATCTTTGAACAAATTATTAAACAACATGTATGTCAATACCTGGATAAGAATGAAGTGATTAAACAGAGTCAGCATGGGTTTCTAACTAATAAGTCATGTCAGACTAACTTAATTTCCTTCTATGACGGTATCACTGATTGGGTGGATCAAGGAAATGCTGTAGATATAGTATATCTTGACTTCAGCAAAGCATTTGACAAAGTCTCTCATACAATCCTTATTGAAAAAATGACTAAGTATGGAATGGACAAGGCAACTGTTAGGTGGATTCATAACTGGCTTAGTGATCGGACCCAAAGAGTGGTCGTAAATGGCTGCACATCCAGTTGGAAGAATGTCTCAAGTGGGGTACCACAGGGCTCTGTCCTGGGCCCTGTATTGTTCAACATCTTTATCAATGATTTAGATGAAGGAATTGAGGGTAAACTGATTAAATTTGCTGATGACACAAAGCTAGGAGGGATAGCTAATACTAGAGAAGAGAGAGAGAGGATTCAAAAAGATTTAAATAAACTGGAGAAGTGGGCAGCAACTAACAGAATGGTTTTTAACAGGGAGAAATGCAAAGTACTACATCTGGGCAATAAAAATGAAAAAAGCATATATAGAATGGGAGGAATAGGGCTAAGTGACAGCACATGTGAAAAAGACTTGGGTATACTAATAGATCACAGACTGAATATGAGTCAACAGTGTGATGCAGCAGCAAAAAAGGCAAATGCAATTCTAGGATGTATTAACAGAAGCATACAGTCTAGATCACGTGAAGTCATTATTTCCCTCTACTCCTCTTTGGTCAGACCTCATCTGGAATATTGTGTCCAGTTTTGGGCACCACATTTTAAAAAAGACATCAACAAACTGGAGCAAGTTCAGAAAAGAGCGACCAGAATGGTGACCGGTCTGCAAACCCTGTCTTATGAGGAAAGGTTGCAGGATTTGGGAATGTTTAGTTTGCAAAAGAGAAGACTGAGAGGAGACTTAATAGCTGTCTACAAATATCTAAAGGGCTGTCACATTGTAGAAGGATCAACTTTATTCTCATTTGCACAAGGAAAGACTAGAAGCAATGGGATGAAACTGAATGGGAAGAGACACAGATTAGATATTAGAAAAAACTTTTTGACAGTTAGAGTGATCAATGAGTGGAACAGGCTGCCACGAGAAGTGGTGAGTTCTCCTTCAATGGAAGTCTTCAAACAGAGGCTGGACAGACATCTGACTGGGATGATTTAGCGAATCCTGCTTTGAGCAGGGGGTTGGACCAGATGGCCCAGGAGGTCCCTTCCAACTCTACGATTCTATGATTCTATGATAATGGAGATTTTGAATCTCTGCGTACACTTTTGGACACTGGACACTTGTGGATTGTGTGAGGCCCACTGATATCTGAGCGCTATGTGACACGCTCGATGGCACAGCTGCCTGTGACCAAAGTGACGAGAGGATAATGGAGATTTTGAATCTCTGCGTACACTTTTGGACACTGGACACTTGTGGATTGTGTGAGGCCCACTGATATCTGAGCGCTATGTGACACACTCGATGGCACAGCTGCCTGTGACCAAAGTGACGAGAGGATAATGGAGATTTTGAATCTCTGCGTACACTTTTGGACACTGGACACTTGTGGATTGTGTGAGGCCCACTGATATCTGAGCGCTATGTGACACACTCGATGGCACAGCTGCCTGTGACCAAAGTGACGAGAGGATAATGGAGATTTTGAATCTCTGCGCACACTTTTGGAAACTGGACACTTGTAGATTGTGTGAGGCCCACTGATATCTGAGCGCTATGTGACACGCTCGATGGCACAGCTGCCTGTGACCAAAGTGACGAGAGGATAATGGAGATTTTGAATCTCTGCGTACACTTTTGGACACTGGACACTTGTGGATTGTGTGAGGCCCACTGATATCTGAGCGCTATGTGACACACTCGATGGCACAGCTGCCTGTGACCAAAGTGACGAGAGGATAATGGAGATTTTGAATCTCTGCGTACACTTTTGGACACTGGACACTTGTGGATTGTGTGAGGCCCACTGATATCTGAGCGCTATGTGACACACTCGATGGCACAGCTGCCTGTGACCAAAGTGACGAGAGGATAATGGAGATTTTGAATCTCTGCGCACACTTTTGGAAACTGGACACTTGTAGATTGTGTGAGGCCCACTGATATCTGAGCGCTATGTGACACGCTCGATGGCACAGCTGCCTGTGACCAAAGTGACGAGAGGATAATGGAGATTTTGAATCTCTGCGTACACTTTTGGACACTGGACACTTGTGGATTGTGTGAGGCCCACTGATATCTGAGCGCTATGTGACACACTCGATGGCACAGCTGCCTGTGACCAAAGTGACGAGAGGATAATGGAGATTTTGAATCTCTGCGTACACTTTTGGACACTGGACACTTGTGGATTGTGTGAGGCCCACTGATATCTGAGCGCTATGTGACACGCTCGATGGCACAGCTGCATGTGACCAAAGTGGCGAGAGAATAATGGAGATTATGAATCTCTGCGTACACTTTTGGACACTGGACACTTGTGTATTGTGTGAGGCTCACTGATATCTGAGCGCTATGTGACAGGCTAGATGGCACAGCTGCCTGTGACCAAAGTGACGAGAGGATAATGGAGATTTTGAATCTCTGCGTACACTTTTGGACACTGGACACTTGTAGATTGTGTGAGGCCCACTGATATCTGAGCGATATGTGACAGGCTCGATGGCACAGCTGCCTGTGACCAAAGTGACGAGAGGATAATGGAGATTTTTAATCTCTGCGTACACTTTTGGACACTGGACACTTGTGGATTGTGTGAGGCCCACTGATATCTGAGCGCTATGTGACACGCTCGATGGCACAGCTGCCTGTGACCAAAGTGACGAGAGGATAATGGAGATTTTGAATCTCTGCGTACACTTTTGAACACTGGACACTTGTGGATTGTGTGAGGCCCACTGATATCTGAGCGCTTTGTGACACGCTCGATGGCACAGCTTCCTGTGACCAAAGTGACGAGAGGATAATGGAGATTTTGAATCTCTGCGTACACTTTTGGACACTGGACACTTGAGGATTGTGTGAGGCCCACTGATATCTGAGCGCTATGTGACACGCTCGATGGCACAGCTGCCTGTGACCAAAGTGACGAGAGGATAATGGAGATTTTGAATCTCTGCGTACACTTTTGGACACTGGACACTTGTGGATTGTGTGAGGCCCACTGATATCTGAGCGCTATGTGACACGCTCGATGGCACAGCTGCCTGTGACCAAAGTGACGAGAGGATAATGGAGATTTTGAATCTCTGCGTACACTTTTGGACACTGGACACTTGTAGATTGTGTGAGGCCCACTGATATCTGAGCGCTATGTGACAGGCTCGATGGCACAGCTGCCTGTGACCAAAGTGACGAGAGGATAATGGAGATTTTTAATCTCTGCGTACACTTTTGGACACTGGACACTTGTGGATTGTGTGAGGCCCACTGATATCTGAGCGCTATGTGACACGCTCGATGGCACAGCTGCCTGTGACCAAAGTGACGAGAGGATAATGGAGATTTTGAATCTCTGCGTACACTTTTGAACACTGGACACTTGTGGATTGTGTGAGGCCCACTGATATCTGAGCGCTTTGTGACACGCTCGATGGCACAGCTTCCTGTGACCAAAGTGACGAGAGGATAATGGAGATTTTGAATCTCTGCGTACACTTTTGGACACTGGACACTTGAGGATTGTGTGAGGCCCACTGATATCTGAGCGCTATGTGACACGCTCGATGGCACAGCTGCCTGTGACCAAAGTGACGAGAGGATAATGGAGATTTTGAATCTCTGCGTACACTTTTGGACACTGGACACTTGTGGATTGTGTGAGGCCCACTGATATCTGAGCGCTATGTGACACGCTCGATGGCACAGCTGCCTGTGACCAAAGTGACGAGAGGATAATGGAGATTTTGAATCTCTGCGTACACTTTTGGACACTGGACACTTGTGGATTGTGTGAGGCCCACTGATATCTGAGCGCTATGTGACACGCTCGATGGCACAGCTGCCTGTGACCAAAGTGACGAGAGGATAATGGAGATTTTGAATCTCTGCGTACACTTTTGGACACTGGACACTTGTAGATTGTGTGAGGCCCACTGATATCTGAGCGCTATGTGACACGCTCGATGGCACAGCTGCCTGTGACCAAAGTGACGAGAGGATAATGGAGATTTTGAATCTCTGCGTACACTTTTGGACACTGGACACTTGTGGATTGTGTGAGGCCCACTGATATCTGAGCGCTATGTGACACGCTCGATGGCACAGCTGCCTGTGACCAAAGTGACGAGAGGATAATGGAGATTTTGAGTCTCTGCGTACACTTTTGGACACTGGACACTTGTGGATTGTGTGAGGCCCACTGATATCTGAGCGCTATGTGACACACTCGATGGCACAGCTGCCTGTGACCAAAGTGACGAGAGGATAATGGAGATTTTGAATCTCTGCGCACACTTTTGGACACTGGACACTTGTAGATTGTGTGAGGCCCACTGATATCTGAGCGCTATGTGACACGCTCGATGGCACAGCTGCCTGTGACCAAAGTGACGAGAGGATAATGGAGATTTTGAATCTCTGCGTACACTTTTGGACACTGGACACTTGTGGATTGTGTGAGGCCCACTGATATCTGAGCGCTATGTGACATGCTCGATGGCACAGCTGCCTGTGACCAAAGTGACGAGAGGATAATGGAGATTTTGAATCTCTGCGTACACTTTTGGACACTGGACACTTGTAGATTGTGTGAGGCCCACTGATATCTGAGCGCTATGTGACAGGCTCGATGGCACAGCTGCCTGTGACCAAAGTGACGAGAGGATAATGGAGATTTTTAATCTCTGCGTACACTTTTGGACACTGGACACTTGTGGATTGTGTGAGGCCCACTGATATCTGAGCGCTATGTGACACGCTCGATGGCACAGCTGCCTGTGACCAAAGTGACGAGAGGATAATGGAGATTTTGAATCTCTGCGTACACTTTTGGACACTGGACACTTGTGGATTGTGTGAGGCCCACTGATATCTGAGCGCTATGTGACACGCTCGATGGCACAGCTGCCTGTGACCAAAGTGACGAGAGGATAATGGAGATTTTGAATCTCTGCGTACACTTTTGGACACTGGACACTTGTAGATTGTGTGAGGCCCACTGATATCTGAGCACTATGTGACAGGCTCGATGGCACAGCTGCCTGTGACCAAAGTGACGAGAGGATAATGGAGATTTTTAATCTCTGCGTACACTTTTGGACACTGGACACTTGTGGATTGTGTGAGGCCCACTGATATCTGAGCGCTATGTGACAAGCTCGATGGCACAGCTGCCTGTGACCAAAGTGACGAGAGGATAATGGAGATTTTGAATCTCTGCGTACACTTTTGGACACTGGACACTTGTGGATTGTGTGAGGCCCACTGATATCTGAGCGCTATGTGACACGCTCGATGGCACAGCTGCCTGTGACCAAAGTGACGAGAGGATAATGGAGATTTTGAATCTCTGCGTACACTTTTGGACACTGGACACTTGTGGATTGTGTGAGGCCCACTGATATCTGAGCGCTATGTGACACGCTCGATGGCACAGCTGCCTGTGACCAAAGTGACGAGAGGATAATGGAGATTTTGAATCTCTGCGTACACTTTTGGACACTGGACACTTGTAGATTGTGTGAGGCCCACTGATATCTGAGCGATATGTGACAGGCTCCATGGCACAGCTGCCTGTGACCAAAGTGGCGAGAGGATAATGGAGAATTTTAATCTCTGCATACACTTTTGGACACTGGACACTTGTGGATTGTGAGAGGCCCACTGATATCTGAGGGCTATGTGACACGCTCGATGGCACAGCTGCCTGTGACCAAAGTGACGAGAGGATAATGGAGATTTTGAATCTCTGCGTACACTTTTGAACACTGGACACTTGTGGATTGTGTGAGGCCCACTGATATCTGAGCGCTTTGTGACACGCTCGATGGCACAGCTGCCTGTGACCAAAGTGACGAGAGGATAATGGAGATTTTGAATCTCTGCGTACACTTTTGGACACTGGACACTTGTGGATTGTGTGAGGCCCACTGATATCTGAGCGCTATGTGACACGCTCGATGGCACAGCTGCCTGTGACCAAAGTGACGAGAGGATAATGGAGATTTTGAATCTCTGCGTACACTTTTGGACACTGGACACTTGTGGATTGTGTGAGGCCCACTGATATCTGAGCGCTATGTGACACGCTCGATGGCACAGCTGCCTGTGACCAAAGTGACCAGAGGATAATGGAGATTTTGAATCTCTGCGTACACTTTTGGACACTGGACACTTGTGGATTGTGTGAGGCCCACTGATATCTGAGCGCTATGTGACACGCTCGATGGCACAGCTGCCTGTGACCAAAGTGACGAGAGGATAATGGAGATTTTGAATCTCTGCGTACAATTTTGGACACTGGACACTTGTGGATTGTGTGAGGCCCACTGATATCTGAGCGCTATGTGACACGCTCGATGGCACAGCTGCCTGTGACCAAAGTGACGAGAGGATAATGGAGATTTTGAATCTCTGCGTACAATTTTGGACACTGGACACTTGTGGATTGTGAGAGGCCCTCTGATATCTGAGCGCTATGTGACACGCTCGATGGCACAGCTGTGACAAAAGTGACTAGAGGATAAGGGAGATTGGATTGCTTTTAAAAAAGCAGTTTGCAGAGCAGTGGGTAAAC
>NW_027362097.1:0-50000 GCF_039654945.1 Dendrobates tinctorius
AAGAGAGAGAAAGAGAGAGAAAGAGAGAGAAAGAGAGAGAAAGAGAGAGAAAGAGAGAGAAAGAGAGAGAAAGAGAGAGAAAGAGAGAGAAAGAGAGAGAAAGAGAGAGAAAGAGATTTTTTTTCATCCACCAGAAAGTATTTCAGGGTTAAATTTCCGGCTGACTTCCTTTCTCCGGGCATGCGCACTGGAAAATTGCGGATCCCACAACAACAAAAAAAAAAAAGTTGCAGGGTACGTCCAGGCATGCCGGCGGACGCGAAAAATTTGGCGGATCGCAAAAAAAACGCCGGTAATGCAACTCAATGGGGAAAAAAACGGATCTGCCAAAAAATGGCGAATCCGTTTTTTTCAAAAACTGGCGGATTTTGACTGATGGTCAAAAACGGAAGTGTGAAAGAGGCCTTAGTTGTATTATGCACAGATGCAGTCATCACAAACATTACCTAGAAAATTAATTTCTTATAGCCTAGAAAATGTATTCAAGTCACTGAGTATCCAAAAGAGATCACAACTACTTGATGGCACAATGTTCAAGCCTTTAGCGAGTAATTCAGGTTCGCAAATATTTTGCAACTTTTCTAAGTGTTTTACTCCAGAAATCTAGCGTTGATGAAGTGACCCCTTTACGCTTTAGGCTAAGGAATCTCTTCTATACTGCAAACCCTCTGAGCAACCACATACAACTAACATGTACAATTTAAGAAGGACTGCAGCGGTTTTAAAAATGTACCAATCGGGCCATTGTACTTCAAAGATACAAAGAAAAAAAAAACAAAAAACATTTGCCTAATGGACCAGCGCTATTCATTTATTCTTCTGGCTTTCCTTCTTCCTCTTGGTCGATATGTCAAGGCTGCAGCTGATCAGTGGTTTCTGATTGGCTGCAGCCATCACACGATGTCCCCTTGCTGGAATGATCCCAGACATATAGCAGAATTAAGAACCATAGACAGTCCCATAGGGGGAGCATTTTTTTTCTTTCACACCCAAGGCCTATTGATATATTTTTTTATTTTTTTATTTTTTTTTTAAGTAGTGGGTATTTCCTTTACCATATTCTGCTAGACCACGTTTTGTTTTTTCTTTTTTTTTTTATTACACACTAACAGTTTAGCACTTTTATTGCTTATGCGATTATGTTTTGAGTTGTTTTTATACATGATGCTGGATTCTTGTTATCTGAAAAAAAAAGCCAACTTATTTTCAACTGTAAAACTTTATTCTGGAAAAAGAAAGGGCACATACACAAGTATGTTAATGTGCAGCCATATGCACCGCATAGGACTAAACGATTTACATGAGAACTACAAGGAGCATTTGGTTTATTATACAACTGGTAACATATGAAACTTTAGAAGGCCCTTCATACGCCCTGCTCAACTTTGAATCTGTCAAACAGAAAGTTTTTCTCTTCTTACATCAATTTACAAGACTTTCACGCACGTAACATTTATCATTTTTCATAAGTAAAGGGGAAAAAAAAATCCAAGTTTGAAAAATAACCCACATTTGTCTGATTACAGCTGATAAAATAGGCATCTGTGCAATGTCAGGTTTTTAAAAGACGTAAGGTTTCAGCATTCCAGGATCGCTCACGATCGGCACGCTTGATAAGAAAACCCAAAGAGATTGTAAATCATCGGAAAAAGAAGATGGAAAGGAGAAGACTTGGAAAGCTAAAAAAAGAGTTCGCCTTATCTCATCTTGATAAAATCTATAGGCAGTCCTGGTACGCCCGAGGACCTATTGGTAGTACCCAGCAAAAAGTGCTGGCTAAAAACACGGAGAGTTATTCAGAGCGCCAAGATATGTATAAACCTACACAAGATCAATCAGAAATTATTTTTTTTTCAATATTAAAAGAAATAAAGTTGTATAAGATAAGAAGATATAAGATAAGGAGATCGGTTTGCTTTGTTTTCCAAAAGACAAACCCACCGCTTTTGTCCATGGTCAGTCCCCCATCCACTTGTACTTCAATACCCTGCATGCCATGGACAAAAGTGGAGCAGTTTCTGTGAGAGGGACATATATTTTATCTTTATATAAAAGTAAATGACTGCGAGCAGTGCTGTGAGGAAGCCAAGGATAGACTCCAGTAGCCAAGTTGTCCTTATTTTTAGGCAACAAAGTCCAAATGTCAGATATTGAGAACAGATGCCAAACATTTCTGATCATGAGACTGGCCATACACATTAGACTTATGTTGGCCAAAATCTCCAATGTCTACGGGTTCGACAAATAGTTTAAAGGGAATCTGTCACCTATTTTTCGACTATCAGTTGCAAGCACCGCCATCAGGGGCTTATCTACAGCAATCTGTAATGCTGTAGATAAGCCCCCGATGTAACCTGAAAGATAAGAAAAACGAGTTGTACTCACCCAGGGGCGGTCCGGGTCCGGTCTTGGTCCGATGGGTGTCACGGTCCGGTGCCTCCCATCTTCTAGCGGTGACGTCCTCTTCTTTTCTTCCTGTTGCGGCTCCTTCGCAGGCGCACTGCTCTGTTGAGGGCAGAGTACTGCAGTGCACAGGCGCCGGACCTCTCTGACCTATCCCGTCACCTGCGCACTGCAGTACTCTGCTCTGCCCTCAACAGGGCAGAGCAGTGCACCTGCGCAGGAGCCGTGACGGGAAGCAAAGAAGAGGTCGTAACCGCTAGATGGGAGGCGCCGGACCAGACCGCGACACCCATCGGACCAAAACCGGACCTGGACCGCCCCTGGGTGAGTATAATATAACTCGTTTTTCTTCTCTTTCAGGTTACATTGCTGGCTTATCTACAGCATTACAGAATGCTGTAGATAAGCCCCTGATGGCTGTGCCGGCAGCTGATAGTTGAAAAAATAGGTGACAGATTCCCTTTAATGGTGTTTGGGGACGTCGGCTGACTGTTGGTCGGTACTGTACACATACTGGCTGGTGACCGATTAATGCAGCCTTATGTGCATACCCTATTATGTTTCTTCATCGTCCAATACAAGCATCTTTGACTATTTCTCCTTTCGTGTCTCCCCTATTGCCTCATAGCTGGCAAGCTTGCGAACAGGATCCTCACTCCCTTTGGTATCCGTGTTGTGTTATTTTGTAATGTCTTTATTGTCTGCACAAGTCCGATCTAAAATAGTTAAGTGCTGCGGAATAAGTTGGTGCTATAAAAATAAAAAATACGTCAGAGAAGGTAAACCGCTACCATGAGAGTCTAGCTGCGGCTCTCCCCGAACAAAACACATTACAGCTCGGTCAAGCTGAAAGCTCAAGCGCAAGGGTGAACTGAGAGAGACAGCAGTTGGCCGATAGTTATCTAAAATGTATGGTTACCCTAAAAATCCGGACAGTTACGGCACTGAGGACATTAATGAATGCAAGTTAGATTGGGAATAAAGTCAAAAATTGAGAAGAGAAGCTTCGGTGAAAGGATGAGGCACAGCCGCGAATAAGGGAGTAATCTTCTCCAAGAAAACGGGTGTGGCTATCATCTACAGATTTCGCTTCTCCAACCCCTAGCACGCAACCATTACACCAAAGGTGACCGGCCATGACCTTCTATAGGACAACCTGCGTCCTTCAAAGAAACTTCTCGTTTTGGCTTAAAATTAAGAGATTCTGTTTTACAGTAACCCCTCCTTACCACAGTACCTCCCAGTCTTCCAAGAACCACAGCTTTATTTTCCAGCCTATAGTATAAGAGCTTGTGTTTTGTGACTCCTATTAAGAGGCACAGAGTTCCTCAAAGCTCCGATTTTTCATTATTTTGCTTTTTTTCCCCCACACACGGGTCGTTCAGATATATAAAAACACTTGAGTGTCTCGAATGCTCTTGCATCAACATTGTAAAACCTGTCCCGAATCAGACATTGCTCAGATTACAACAAGATTCTTTAAAATAAACATTTCTGGAAATCTGTGACTGTCAATGCTACTTTTGGTCCAAAACAAATAACAAAAAATGGATTTACAAGGGAAAAATACATTTTTCAGACATAATAACCTTTACAACAGGGATCTGTGGGAACATCAACTAGTATCTTCCTAATATGCGGTACAAGATGACCTTATCTAGAACAAATTAAATTAAAAGCAAAGAGACTCAGCTGTGATCTCACATCACTTTAGACCTCATTCTGAAGGGACTTTTGTACCCAAGTTTAACTGTTCGTAACATTCGCCCCATGAGGTTAATTTTTATTATGCTATTCCGCAGCATTTACAGATATCACTGTCCCCATTTTGGGCTCACAATCTAAAATTCCCCATCAACATGCCTTTGGAGTGCAGGAGGAAACCGGAGAACCTTGCGGAAACCCACACAAACAGTGGAGAACATTCAAATTCTCGTAGAAGTTGTCCTCGGTGGGATTTGAACTCTAGATCCCTACTGAACTAACCTTCCACAGGATGCAATGGAAAAGTAAATTTGCTATTCGGCTATAATGTGGATGATAAATCACAACCCCATCACTGAGTCTACTTCTTGGGCGGCTTCAGTTTTGCTGAACTTTGGGCATTATTGCTTATAAATAATATGTTTTTCCTATGCATATTGAAAAGCTGTATAATGCTGTATAATTTAATAGACATTAAAAAAAAGATGGCCAAACCCACCATTTTCGAGTGAGCAGAGAATGTGTAAGGGGGTCTCCCGACTCTCGAAGGATGAAAGCGAAGGATACAGTAGATGGATTTTCAACAGCCGATCCTTTTGTTTGGGATGGGGAAGATAAGACAACACGCATAGAGTTTGGTAGCAGCTGACTCAGAAGAAAAGGAGTCCGAGTCTTCCTGTATATGGTCGAGTCAGGAGAGACAGCTGTCAGCATAAAAGGGAATCTGTCCGTAAGATCAACCCTGCTAAGCAGTCTAGTTGGGCACGTAGGTCATAAAAAAGTTCAATAAAATGATGATATCTTGATATCTGCGATCCAATGTCTTATTCCAAAGAAATTCAAGTTCTTATATGCAAATGAGCTATTAAAATCTGTGGGTTGGACATATGAAAGGAGATGCTACCAGTGTGAGACATGTAATGACTGACACTTAGCTCTCAATCACACAAAGCTTTGCAGTGAGACCAGAGCTAACTGATGTCTGAAAGTACAGAGACCGCAGATTTTAGTTGATTTGTTAGGTCAATGTCACAATATGGTCAAGTAAGTTACATACTTAAAGAGTGCTCACAGGCTAAGGAAATAGAGATTATAGTATTTTTAGATGCCTTTTTTGAATTCTGGTGTAATTAATGAGTGGAAGCCGGGGAACGGCCTTTGCCCCTGTGCAGGAAGCCGGGGAACGGCCTTTGCCCCTGTGCAGGAAGCCGGGGAACGGCCTTTGCCCCTGTGCAGGAAGCCGGGGAACGGTAAATGCATCTCTGCTCCTACAATGCTGCCAGTAAAACTGTGCAATATAACAGAGGCATGCTTTCGTGTCAGTGAAGGCAAGTAATTATACAATAGCAGGATCAATGCATACTGGAAAGTGAGGAAATGGAAATACCAGCACCTACAGTGCTGGCAGAATGCTGATAAAGAGGGAACACCCAATCAGAAAGAGTGAATGACAAGTTGCCCAGTATGACAATCGGCACAGTAGTGGACATATTAGGAGTGACTGTGCACTACAAACAGTTTTACATTGTGTGATGTGTACACTTTAAAGTCACCTCTATTGGCAGGCCCCACTCTATTTTACAGATTCATGCAGTCGGCGTGTCAAAAACTCTGTTTCATTTGACTTAGGCACATACTTAAGCTTCCATTTTAGAATAAATATTTTTGTTAAAACACAGGCTGAATGAGGGCATTACTTCATAGAACAAGTACACCATCAAAGGCCACTATCCAGTTCTGCCTCCTGGGAAAATTCCTTTATTTTATCCTGGATTTCAGCCTTTGTATTTCAAACATTGCAAAGTATATTACCTCACAAGACCGTGCCAGGCCAGAGACGTTCTTTATTTCCAATGGGCTGCAGAGACTCGCCTCTTTTATGTGAGATTTATGTGAGCATTAGGTAATATTACAACTTCACTCTGAGCAAATATTTGCATTTGTCAAGTTTGAAGATCGGCTAAAGGTGCAGAGCGCTTTAATAGACTGAGTAAATGTTGCTCTTAATTTAAGGCGCAGTTCCACTTCTGACAATGGTGTACAAATTAAACTTTGTTTCCTCAAGTTCCACCCAAGATATGTGCTACCTGGAGGTCAGTGCAGAGGTGCCAATTATTAACTTGAATTAACACGTATGGAACATTCTGTTTATTAACAAGTCAATGGTCGAAAATACTGAATAATCTGTAACTGGTTTACGAGAGATAAAGAATCAAAAGTTAAAAAAAAAATGAGGCCTTAATAGAAAAGACTAAAGAATTTTTCCGAAACGATAACCTCTGATATTTGCATCATTATGGCATCAGGAAGTAGACAACTCCCTTAAGGACAGGCCCCAGTTAACACTCATAGGTCCCAATTCATCAGAGCTTTTGGCTCAAAAACTGGCATAAAAAGTTGAAAACCTCAAAATTTTGGCACAAAAATTTGGAGAGTTCTGGAGGCGACCCCAGCTCGTCAAATTCATGACAAGCTGTAGCATTCCTGACTGGAGCAGTACACACGTCACTTTCATGCTGTGACGGTCTTCAGTTAGGTAGGGGAGGCTTCAAACTGTCCTTGAAACTCAGACCCTAACTATTCCCTGTCCCGGGGGTTCTCTTGAAGGTAGAGATGTCAGAGTTTCTGATCTTACTATGCTCCTGCTAATGTCATAAGCTGTCCCCTCCCCCAGGAGGCCTGGGACAAATATGTTGTTGTGTATACACGCAAGACAAACACGGATAACAAAAAGTAAATTACATACAAAAACACTCACCAAAGGTATAGATGAATAAAGGGAAGGATAGGAAGGTACAAACCAAAATGAGAATAGGACAATGGAGAGAGCATACACCCAAAAACAGCACACAACAATCTCCAGCAGCAACTACAAACTCCAACTTCAGCACACCAACTCCAGCAGGCTAGGAAGCAAAACTTTCACAGGCAGAGATGAGAAGGTCTGGCATGAATTCAGAAAGAGAAAACTAGCAGGTCAGTAGCAGCTGTGAGATGGAGCTACCTGTCTATAACTAGCATACAAAGAGTTGTTAACCTCTTCAGCGCCAAAGGAAACAAAGTCCATTTAATTTGAGGAACAAAACACACAGGCTAAATGGAAGATCTGCGATTCAAGGTACATAAAGATCCCCTAACCCCAGATCTCCCAGAAGGACGTGACACACTTGTGACACTCACGTAATATATTAAGAGGCAAATACCAGTTAATCAGAAACCTCGCATTCCACCCCACCGCCATCATTAAGACCAGAGTGACAAATACCAGTCTTTTAGGCAAAAACATTCTAGAAATTGGATTTCATTTAAAAATTTCCAATGTTTGGCTTTTGCAGGCTCTTTGCTTCCCTGCACATTGCTAGCCGCAATACGAGTTAACCAAGAATCCATCAAAGAGCTTGTTCTTAATGGAGAGTTTGTAACTTTATCTGTCTCTTTCTGTACACCTCTGTGCCGATTTATAACCACGGTCCACATCAACTTTGATGTGGTCATAAAGCAGCTGAAGCTTAATAAAAGACAAAATAATGTGCAAACTCTGTAAGAACAAGCTCACTAATTAATTCTTAGTTAACTCAGGTTGATCTAAAAGATGTAGTCCACCAAAAGTTCATGCTAGAAAACTGGTGTGGAAAAGTTGAAAATTTTTGTAGATGGAGCTTAGTAGAAGAGGTGCTGACACTCTCAGCCAAAAAAAAAAGTCACCTCTACTATGTTAAAGGTGTGAAACCGCAGTGGAATCCGCAGAAACAATTGACATGCTGCGGTTTATAAACTGCAGCGGAACCGCAGCAAAAACCGCAGCATGTGCACATAGCCTAAGGGTTCGCTCACGCTGCCAGCGTATAACTGATAGCACTCACCCCAATTTTATACTACAGAGCAGTGCCAACTAGCATCTTTTTTTTTTTCATGCCAAGTCGGAATGAGAAAGAAAATTACTGCATAATGCGATTTTCAGTGTGTATTGGACGACCAGTAAGTCTACGGGTGCGTGCAAAACATGGGACTGTGCACCTGGGTGTCGTCTGAGTGCACTGTGTCGACCCCCACAATGGAGAAGATCGAGAAATTAAGTTCTCCATCTTTTCGGCAGCTGTGATCCAATTCTCCCATGTGAGAGAATCGGATCATGATAAAATGACTCTCAGCTCACGCTCGCAGCATAGTTTGAGCCGGTTGCATTTGCATATAGCATCAGATTCTCTCGCATGTATGAATTATTGGATGCTATTGTGAGTAAACCCTAAAAAGAGTCATGCCAAAAACGTTATTAACCTCCACATATGGGGTTAATCTGTAGGTGAATAGCATTCTGAAGCTGGAAGAACATCACACTGAGAGCCCTGCTGCCGGGAGGAAAAAAAAAAAAAAAAAAAAAGTAATCCTCCCAGCAGCCTTGGGCTATCAGTCATAGAAGAAATGCAGCTGGCGCGTCACCGGTCAGTACATAGTGAGCGGCAGCTGTAACCGCGCCCCAGGCACCAACTGATGGCTGGATCTGCAGTGCTGGATCAGCTGTCAGTCAGTGGCAGGGCGTATTTACAGCCGATGAGCCGGCTGTGTCTCTGACTCAAAAGCCCGAGGCAGCCAGGAGGAATAAAGTTCATTTCCTCCTGGCAGTGGGGCTCTCGGTGCCGTGTCTGTACAGCTATTTACCTGCAGATTCAGGTTAATAGTATTTTTTCATGACAGATTTCTATTAATTTACTTTAAGAAAGTGGCATAAATTATCGCAGAAATCTACTTCAGCTCGGTAAGAAGTTTGGCGCATCTTAATTCAGTGGGTTTTTCTTCAAGTCTAGAGTAGGAAGCACTAATCTTGATAAATTGGCCTCAAAGTGTTTCTTAATCGAGAGTACGGTATACACTACATAAATCAATAGTTATAAGAAACCAAGTTTATAAAGAAAACTGAACCTAGTATGTTATTCATACAGATAAGACCGTGGTACTATACGAAATAGGTCACATCCATAAATATTCACCATCATCACAATTACTCCTATAGGAGTCAACGTAGAGTCAGCTTATAGATATGTCAAAACTTTACTTTTCTGATAGATTCCTGTGGGAGGACTCCACAACCTTACTTTTCCTGGTAAACTAACTCCAGCGGCATGTTAGATCTCATTTTCTTTCAGAAACAAGGAGTGACCTTGTGTTTTCTATAGATCCGGGAAGATTCATTGGAAATCTTCCCTCAGCTCTTCTGGGCTGCCAAGCGGTCTAATATTGCAGTCTTTAAAAGGGACCACAAGTATGCCATTTGCATACATGCGGTCATAGGCAGACTAGACGTGCACGGGCTCACTCAATAGTCACGGTTACATTTATGGGCAGCAAGGTAGTTAGCACTGTTGCTTTGCAGTACTGGGGTCCTAGGGTTAATTGCCACCAAGGACAACATCTGCAAGTAGTTTGTATGTTCTCCCCGTGGTTGCGTGGGTTTCCTCCAGGATCTCTGGTTTCCTCCCACGCTCCAAAGACATACTGATAGAGAATTCAGATTGTGAGCTCCAATGGGGACAGCGGTGATGATGTCTTTAAAGTGCTGCTGAATATGATGACGCTATATAAGCAAAGCATAACTAATAATAATAATAGATTGACTTCAGAATTGAGGTCCAAACATGAACAACCCCTTTAATAGCTGAAAATGTGTTAGAAAAAGTGATTTCAACCGCTAACCATGATGGCATATTGCAAGCGTATGCCAACATGCTAAATAAAAAGAAGTCATGGATTCTTTATAGGGCTCATCTCCAAAGTACTAGTTCCAAGAACAGGGCTTAGAAAATGCCTCATTAGAATGTAGTGGTGACCACATCATGTCATTAACACGGGACATTTTTAGAGACCAGGCATTGGGAACAGTGGGGTCCAAGTGATCCCTTCTCTCGAAATAACTAATGATGAGCAATCATGCTCAGATAAGATGTTACCCGAACATACTCGGGTGCTAACCGAGTGTCTTCGGCATGCTCAAAAAATATGTTCCTAATATGAGCCTTAACTGCTGCATGTCTTGCGGTTGTTCGATAGCCGCAACACTTGCAGGGATGGCCTAACAGGCAATCCCTGCATGTGTTATGAATGTTGAACAGCCGCGAGACATGCAGCCGAGGGGATTCGAAAATATTTTTAGAGCACGCCGAAGTCACTTGTTTTGCACCCGAGCATGCTCGGAAAACATTTTATCCCAGCACGTTATCTCATCACTAGTACGGTAATAACTTTCACCTTTTAGGACTTACATCAATATAACTCTGTCCAGGAGCCATCCACAGGTGAAGGAGTTACTGAAACAAAGAGTGGCTGTACAGTACTATGATGTTTCTCTAAGTCCTATAGAAACGCTGCTTCCATAGCGCGGTTCTGTTTGGACACAGAGCCATTCCCAACAAGCCAACTGGATGGGGTTTAGGTGACATTTGGAGTAGCTATCATGCCAACATCATGGCTAGAGGAGAAAGTGATTGACACTGTGCACTACAGTCTTCCATACACACTAGACAAGCGTTGGCCAAAGTCAAACAGGCCTATATGGAAGAATTAGGGCTATAGTTTAATATGTATGGGGGACCCCAATAGATGATTACCAAAGCAGGTAAGAATCCGAAATGACCGAGTTTGGACTGCCAATCCTTTTATTCTCAAAGAGATAAGCTGAGGCCACAGAAGTCTATAAGTGGCTCTTTTACAGAACACTGGAGCGTTACGTCGGAGTCGTGGAGTTGGAGCCCATTTTGATAGAGATGGAATTGGAGTCGGTGTCATGGAAATTGAGGAGTTGGAGTTGGAGTGTTGGCTTACCGAATCCATAGCCCTGGTATGAGGGAGTCGGAGTTGTGGAGTTGGAGTCATGAAAATTGAGGAGTCGGAGGCTTGGCTTACCGACTCCACATCCCTGCGTTTGTCAAAGTGGGCACTCGTGTGTGGTAGTTGATTGAGATAGCTGCTGGCCGAACAGTCATTTGTCTGACAGCAATCTTTTGGGTATAGCGGGCTTCTGGTTGTTTCCGATTATCTACAAGATGGAGCCCCACAGATCTGTTTGGTGTGTCATCATTGTCTATGTATCATCGCCTAATACCGAGATTCCCAACATGGGTACCCTACAATTTAAGCATTTCTTAGAACTCATTTAGAGGCTGCCGAAAAGACTCCATCTCTACTGTTGTTAATGTCAACAGCTGATTTATTTTTTTTTTCAATTAATTACTGCACTAACGGAGAACGATACTTTTGGAAATCAGGAATGGTAGAAACAAATCTAAGGAAGCTGTAATGGTAACCATATCAGCCATCACCCAGCAATTCCAAAAAATACACATCAATAAAGCTCTGGGTGGAATCAAAAGACTATTTATGAAATTACAATATTTTCCCATAAAAAAAGTTCTCGTTTAGGCTTTTTTTTTTTTACTTTTCTCATAGTGAGTAGTCCATGGTACTGTGATAGGACTGGAGAGAGCAGAACTGGACATAATCCTCCAAATGTTAGTGGGATTTCAAAAACAGGGCAATAAATCAGCATGAGCGAGACTAATGAACAATAAACAGAGCCGTATTCAGTTCTGCCACTATGGAGCAGACCCAGCTCGGTGAACGACACAGCTGGTGAACACATGAAGAACATGCGATGGTCACCAGTGAACACACAGATCAGCATGAATCTGCTTTTGCAATGCTCGTTCTCAAAACACCTTGAATGGAACAAATTCTCATTTAAAAAAAAAAATTATCTTTTTTTTACCCCAATATTCCCCAGTTTCTCCTCTCTCTGAAAATGTTGGTTTGTTAAAACCAGATGGAAGGGAAAGGTCAAGAATTGAAAACAGAAAACTAATAAATCCTTGATATTTCCAAATGAAATGCTTGCGGTAAGCTAATTTCTTGTAAACACTGCGCTTATGTCGACTGAACAGTCCCAGATGCTGATCGAGCTTTCATAGTTTCAAATCTGAAATGTTGCGACAAGAAAAATAAAAAGCAGGAAAGTAAAAGACAAGGAAAACGAATATAATCAGTCATTGAAGTATAGCACTAAAATGAAATAGCATGATATGAATGAAAAGAAAAAGTGATTACTCTACTACTAATATTAATTATGTTGAGAAAAGTATTGAGACACAACTCAGTTATTGTATTGAAGTTTCTAATTCAGTCCCATCACCTCTGGCGCTTAACACCTGGTTCCTCCCCTCCCTCCCACTTGTGTACAACATCCGGCCCCTCGTACCTCCGGTGTATAACATCACGCTCCTTACCGGGGTTGTGTTTGTGAATGTCAGGCTGGTCATTTATCGGTTGTGTTGGAGACTCTCAGGCTGGTCATTCATTGGCTGTGCTGCTAGAGGTCAGGATGGTCATTCATCAGTTGTGGTGATGGATGTGAAACTGGTCATTCATCGGTTGTGTTTTAGAAGGTCGGACTGGTAATCCATCGGTTGTGATGGTGGAGGATAGGCTGCTATTTAATGGTTGTTTTTGGATATCAGGCTGGTCATACATCGGTTATGTTGGTGAATATCAGGCTGGTTATTCATCGGTTGTGTTGGTGGAGGTCAGGCTTCCATTTAAGGGTTGTGTTGGTGAATATCAGGCTGGTCATTCATCGGTTGTGTTGGTGGAGATCAAGCTGGTCATTCATCGTTTGTGTTGGTGGGTGTCAGGCTGGTCATTCATAGGGTGGGTATCAGGATGGTCACTCATCGGTTGTGTTGGTGGAAATCAAGCTGGTCATTCATCAACTGTATTGGTGAATATCAGGCTGGTCATTCAACGGTTGCATTGGTGGATATCAGGCTGGTCATTCGTCGTTTGTGTTGGTGGGTATCAGGCTGGTCATTCATCTGTTGTGTTGGTGGATATCAGGCTGGTCATTCATCGGTTGTGTTAGTGGATAACAGGCTGGTCATTCATCAACTGTATTGGTGAATATCAGGCTGGTCATTCAACGGTTGCATTGGTGGATATCAGGCTGGTCATTCGTCGTTTGTGTTGGTGGGTATCAGGCTGGTCATTCATCTGTTGTGTTGGTGGATATCAGGCTGGTCATTCATCGGTTGTGTTAGTGGATAACAGGCTGGTCATTCATCAACTGTGTTGGTGAATATCAGGCTGGTCATACATCGGTTGTGTTGGTCGATATCAGGCTGGTCATTCATCGGTTGTGGTGGTGGATATCAGGCTGGTCATTCATAGGGTGTGTTGGTGGATATCAGGCTGGTCATTCATAGGGTGTGTTGGTGGATATCAGGCTGGTTATTCGTCAACTATGTTGTTGGATATCAAAAGCTGGTCATTCGTCGTTTGTGTTGGTGAATATCAGGCTGATCATTCATAGGGTGTGTTGGTGGATATCAGGCTGGTCATTCATCGGTTTTGTTGGTGGGTATCAGGATGGTCACTCATCGGTTGTGTTGGTGGAAATCAGGCTGGTCATTCATCAACTGTATTGGTGAATATCAGGCTGGTCATTCATCGGTTGTGTTGTTGGATATCAAGCTGGTCATTCGTCGTTTGTGTTGGTGGATATCAGGCTGGTCATTCATCTGTTGTGTTGGAGGAGATCAGATTGATCGGTCATTCATCGGTTGTGTTGGTGGACATCAGTCTGGTCATTCATCGGTTGTATTAGTGGATGTGTGACTGATCATTCATCGGTTGTTTTGGAGGAGATCTGGCTGGTCAAATACTAAAAATGAAAAAGAAGCTAAGAAGTGAGCGTCATCCCGTGAATTTCTGATTTGGCGCAGGTCGGTTATTTACTGGCTTTGGAGAGATGGATTTAGCCTTTTATTCTCTGGCTCTGGTGCAGGGGCAGAGCCTGTAATTTTTCCTCCAAGATTGGCAGTGTATTCCATGCAGCTGATGGGCCATTGGCTAATCATTGAATGTCTTTGGTAAAAGGCTCCAAAGCTTCTCATTTATTGACTGAAACTGAAGGCACACTGCACCGATTATGGTACAGTACGTATACATGGCATGTAAGGAAAATTTTCAGACCTCCCGGAAAGACTGGTGAAGCTCATCCATTCTCGATGTCGAAAATGGCTGTGATGGAGGGCACAGAAGCAGACTTTGCAGACTTTCTGGGCAGATTATCAGCCATGTATTACAATAGCAGCATTGCTGATGAGATTTAAATGGGTTATGAAACTTTTGACAACTCCTTAATAATGGGGACAAAAAGGAGGTGAAAAATAATCACTTCCCAGATAAGTGGGAGTGTCATGTGATGCGCTGCAGACAACCAGCGGCTGATGATTGGCTGCAATGATCACATTTCTCATGAGCCAGAAGAAACAGTTATTTCCAGTTTCTTTTATTGAAACGAAACTTCATGCATAGGCTGCAAAGGAAATTTTCAGAAATTTGCAAATCTGAAATCCGCATTATGTCATCATCTTGTGCTGCGGTTTTCATCCTTTTGCACAGCACAACGTGGCAGCATTTCGACAACTGAAAGATCACAGCAGGAAGTATCCTGTCCAAATACCGCCATGATAAATAGGACATATCTACGCTTCACTACTCGTACGACGGTCTTTGTGGAGATTCAAGAGTTCTGGTCGCTATGAGGTGTATGCCTTAACTACTAAATTGCAGTCTCCTTTTCCTGCCCAACAGCAGACATTTCTGTAAATGTATCCGAGCCTGTGTTTGAGCTGTAATCTTCTTTTCATTTAAAGACCCCATTCCAAACAAAAGAGTCTGAAGGTTGGAGAATATATACGTACTGTATATACATAAAAATCATTTTGCATTATATATGCAATGTCAAAGAAATGTAGTCCGTGAAAGTTAATAGCACCGATGATTATGTAAAAGGATTGCAAATTAAATCCCTCAAAGGGAAAAATCAAGAAAAGTCTGGGTTCGGTTACAAACGCTACAGCTTTCCAGTGATTGCAAATTGGCTTATTAACTCTTTTACCCTCCACCCTGTTATGTGGGTTAGATTCCCATAAAGCAAGCGGCTTCACTTTACAGCAGTCCTAGCATTTCTGGAACAGCTGCCTTAGACTAGAGGACTGAACCGATATCTAGTAATAAAGGGACAGGATAACCAATTACACAGGTTCGGTGTATAGACTGCATCTCTCCATGTTCTTCACATTTGACCACTATTTCTTTTTTTTCCCCTTAAACTGAGCTCCAAAAACTTTGCTTTACTTCACAAAGCCATAAAAAATTTGGCAGGATACACGAGTATTACATTCCTGGTAATGTGTTTTTTCATGAGACATGACGGCACCACGAGAGAGGGGATCCGCCCAGCGAGGACAGGAAACCTTCAAGATAAAAGGGGCGGCTCCTCTCTCCACATCAGTTGTTTTACAGAGCACAAGAGGAACTCCGCAGGTTAGTGTACACATAAATAATACATCCTTTACACTACTAAATTTCCAACACCAAGGGAGTGTATAATGCTAATAATGCACCCAACTAATGACGTGATCAATAGGGAGGAAATATAAGGGTGCCGTCATGACTCATGAAAAAACATGTAATACACGTGTTTTTCCATCCTACATGACGGCACCACGAGAGAGTTAGAGATTTGTATTCTCTTAGGGAGGGATCACTGCTTGTAAAGGCCCCGTCTCACTAAGCGATCTCGGTAGCGAGATCGCTGCTGAGTCACAACTTCTGTGATGTAACAGCGATCTCACCAGCGAGATCGCTGTGTGTGACAGCGATCAGCAAGCGGCCCCCCTGCTGGTATCGCTGATCGCTGGAAGAAACCTCTGGACATTTCTTTGGTCGCTGGTCTCCCGCTGGCCAGCACGCATCGCTGTGTGTGACAGGCGGGAGACCAGCGATCAGGTGTAAAAAATAAAAAAAATAAAAAATATAGTTATTCTCACCTTCCGACGTCGCGTTCAGCCATCCTGCCTCTCTCCACGCTCCGGTCCCAGTGATCCTTTGCACGAATGACCGCGAGATGTCACGGTCTCGCGGGATAACAAAGTCTCGCGGACATTCGTGCAAAGGATCACTGGGACCGGAGCGTGGAGAGAGGCGGGATGGCTGCGTGGGACATCAGAAGGTGAGAATAACTATATTTTTTATTTTGATTCTATTTTTTACAGCGATGGCAAGCGATGCCGGGCGCTCGGCATCGCTGTGCTGATCGCTGGTGAAGCTGTCTGTGTGACAGCTCACCAGCGATCACATAGCGACTTACCAGCGATCCTGACACCTTGATATCGGTGTCGGGATCGCTGGTAAGTCGCTTAGTGTGACGGGGCCTTAACACTCTTCTCCCGAATGTGAGATCAGAGGAAGCAGATAGGTCTAATCTGTAATGTTTCAAAAAGGTAGAAGGTGAGGACCAAGTGGCCACCTTACAGATTTGGTCGATGGAGGCGTCAGCTCTCTCCGCCCAGGACGTCGCCATGGCCCTCGTGGAGTGGGCTTTTAGGCCTTCTGGAACAGCCCTGCCTGCACTACTATACGCTAGCATGATGGCCTCTCTCATCCATCTAGCTATAGCCTGCTTAGAGGCATTAAGGCCTTTTCTTGCTCCCTGGTATGAGACAAATAAGGCCCTCTGTTTTCTCCAAGGTTTTGTCATCTCTAAATACTGTAGGATACATCTCCTAACATCTAAGCAATGAAGTATCTCCTCCTTCTGGTCACCGGGGTTAGAACAAAAGGATGGTAAGACTATCTCCTGAGCCCTGTGGAACTTCGACACTACCTTAGGGAGGTATGCTGGGTCTAATTTTAAGACAACTCTATTGTCCATGACCTGAGTGTATGGTGGGTCTGCGTGTAAGTCCCCAACCCTACGGGCCGATGTGAGTGCCACTAATAAAGCGGTCTTTAAAGTTAACACTTTATCTGATGCTGCGTTTAGTGGTTCAAATGGGCTTTCTGTCAGAGATGATAGGACTAAATTTAGATCCCAGGGAGGAGGCATAGGACACGGGACAGAGTCATCTCTAGTACAGGCCCGGATAAACCTGGCCACCCATCTATTGTTTGCCAGGTCATAGTTGAATAAGGCTGCCAGGGCTGAAACGTGAACTCTGAGGGTGCTGACAGCCAACCCCAACTCTAAACCCTTCTGCAGAAACTCTAGTACTGCCCCTATCGGTACTTCTCCCTCCTGTATCGGGCCGGAGGTAGATAAAAATTTCCCCTATATCCTTCCATAAATTTTCGTAGTCACTGGTTTTCTGCTACTGAGTAAGGTGGATATTAACCCCGCTGAGAAACCTTTTTTTCTCTCCAACAGTGACCTTTCAAATTCCAGGCTGTCAAATGCAGCCTGGACTTCGGAGGGTGATTGAAGGGACCCTGTGTTAGCAGGTCGTGGTCCTCTGGGAGCACCCAAGGGTCCGTCACCGACAACACTCTCAGCCAGTAGAACCACGGTCTTTTTGGCCAAAAAAGGAGCTATCATAATTACTCTGGCTTGGTCCTCCCTGATCTTCCTCAGAACTGCTGGAATGAGGCATATTGGAGGGAAGGCGTACATGAGACCTGGCGTCCACTTTATCCTGAAGGCGTCTACTGCCAACGGCCTGTCTGCTGGACTTAGGGAGCAGAACTTTTGGACTTTCTTGTTGGTTTTTGAGGCGAAGAGATCCACATATGCACAATCTGTTGAAAAATGGACTCTTTTAGGCACCATTCTCCTTGCCTCAGGTGGTTCCTGCTTAGAAAGTCTGCCTTCAGATTGTCTACGCCTCGAATATACAGGGCCGATAATGAAAGGAACTGGTGTTCTGCCAGAGTCATGATCCTTCCTGCTATTCGCATAAGGGACCGAGAACGGGTGCCCCCCTGGTGGTTCACATATGCGACTGCTGTACGGTTGTCTGATAGGACTCTCACATGATGTCCTCTTAGGTGTGTCGACAATCCTTCCAGCGCCCTTTCGATGGCTAGTAGCTCCCACTCGTTTGAGGATAGATTTCTTTCCTCCTGGACCCAGGGATCCTGGAGCCATAGTGTGTCTAGATGGGCTCCCCAGCCCCAAGGACTGGCATCTGTTGTGACTACACTGGAGGCCATGTATGTCCAGGGCACTCCACTTGGAGAGGACTCTATCTGTAACCACCACCTGAGTGACTGGAGTACAGGGTACGGGAGGGTGAGCTTCTGCTCTAACTGCCCCTGAAGTCTCAGGTCGTTTTGTAGAACACACCACTGAAGTTCTCTTGCAGGGCCATTTTACTGCCGGTATGCAGGAAGTTAGGGACCCCAACACTGACATGGCCCTTCTCAGAGTCATTTCTGTTTTTTTAATGTTGCCATCATTAGATTTTTGATCTTCTCTTCTTTCTCCTGTGGGAGGCGACACTCCTGTACCACCGAGTCCACTGTTAAGCCTAAAAAATTCTGGATCATTGCTGGTACCAGTTTTTTGAGGTTCAGTTGCCAACCCAGAGTCTGTAGTGTCTCCATCACTACTTTGACTTGTTCCTGACAGTGAGAGAAATTTCTTCCCACTATCAAGAAGTCGTCCAGATATGGTATCACCAGAGTGTCTTTTTCCCTGAGATGCGCTGTGACCTCTGCAATTAATTTTGTGAAGACTCGGGGGGCTATCGCTACACCAAAGGGCAGAGCCCTGTATTAAAACTGACACCACTGAGACCTTATCTGGACCGCCACTCAGATATTTGCGGTCTTGTTGCCAAATCGGGACATGATAGTAAGCATCCTTGAGATCCAGGACTGCCATGTAGCACTGAGGATAGAGGAGCTTCACCGCTGACCTTATCGTTTCCATCTTGAATGATGGAACTATCAGATATTTGTTGAGGCCTTTCAAATTTATAATCGTCCTCCAGGAATTGTCTGGCTTTATTATAAGAAAGAGGGGGAAGTAAAACCCTTCCTTCTTCCTTTTTTCCAGAATTTCTTCCAGGACATGTTTTTCTAGAAGTGATAATACTTCTCCTTCCAGACTTTCTTGTTTTTCTTGAGATGACTGTACTGGAGTCTGCATGTATCTTCGTGGCGGCCAGTGGTGGAATCTTAATTCCAGACCCGACTCTACTATTTGTCGGATCCAGGTACTGGATGAGATCCTCTCCCAGGCTGGGAGGAAGTGAGAGCCTTCCCCCCACCTGAGAAGGACCGTCACTTGGAGGGTTTTTTGGCGTCTTTGGAGGGCTTGCCGAAATAGAAGCCTCTCCCACCTCTGGCTCGCTTGTCAGAATTGTTTCTGTCTCGATCCCTGTACTGCTGTCTTCTGAGTTTTCGGCCCTTCTGAAAGGAGCGCCGAAAGGCCTGAAATGGCTGTTTTGGGAAATTCTTCTTTTTGTCGCCGGCTTTCTCCAACACGTCATCCAATGCCGGTCCAAACAGGAAATTTCCCTCACATGGCAGAGAGCAGAGTTTCATCTTTGCCTGAGTGTCCCCCGGTCAGCATTTGAGCCATACTGCCCGGCGCCCTACATTGGTTAAGGCCGCTGACTTTGCTGCTAGCCTGGCTGAATCTGCTGAAGCCTCAGCGAGAAAGACTGCCGCTGCTCTGATGGCCGGCAATACTTCCAGAATAGATTCCCTGGGGACTCCTTGCTCTAGCTGGTCTTCCAGGTTGTCCACCCTTATTTTCAGGGACTTAGCCACACAAGTGGCCGCGATGGCGGGCCTTAGTGCCCCAGCCGAGGCCTCCCAGGCCGTTTTAAGACAATTGTCTGTCTTTCGGTCCAGAGGTTCTTTTAGAGAACCTAAATCCTCAAAGGGCAGGGAGGATTTCCTGGCGACTTGATATCGCTACATCAATTTTTGGAGCTCTATCCCAGGACGAGGATGACTCTTCCTCAAAGGGGTATCTCCTTTTTAGGGAATTGATTATCTGGGACTTCTCTGGTTTTTCCCATTCCCGGTTTTTTGTTTTTTTTTTTTAAACACAAATTTTATTTCAAATTTTCAATTTTTCATAGACATTGCTTCATTTCACATGACAAGTCATTTTTCCAATAAACAGACAATAACTCAGCCTATCATCCTCCCTTCCTACCCTCCCTTAAACAAACCCTCTTCCTCCCTCCCCTAGCAACTTCGCACACATGTTAGGTCTAGACCACTTGTAAAACACAGATTGCAAGCATCACCTCTGTAAAATATCACCACACATTTATCCTTTTTAACTCCTGTCCCTACCAGGACCTTACACCTCGCCTTCATTAGCCAACTTCAGATTCCCCAAATTGTTTTGGATGTCTTCCAGTAGGTACCATTCAGTATATTTAAAGGGCCTTACTATTCTCCTTATTTCCTCTTCATCACATTGTCTTACTATGAAAAGCCTCCATTTTTTAAAGAATTTACCCGTCAGACCCTCCTTGTTCCTTTCCGCCTCCAGCTGTTCGATTCTGAGTAAAGATTTAATCTGTCCCATCACCTCTTCCATCGACGGCACACTTCCCTCAAGCCATTTGGACAGTAGAGCCCTCTTACCTATCATAGCCACCCCATTAAACAATTTTGGTAATTTGGGCCTCTGTTCCTCTCCTCCTCTTACTACCTGTCCCTTGTTCCTATAATGAAAGAGCCACAGCAATGGATCCATTTCAATTTCCACACTCCCCACTTTTTGCATAAATAATTGCAATCCTTTCCAGAATTTCTGGCTCTCTGGGCATTGCCAGATCCCATGGAACAGGTCTGTTTTTGGCAATTTACATTTGGGGCACTGAGTCACTCTGTTTATCTGTTGTGTATTTGGGATGTTAAAACCATAAATTGCTCTATGCATCAGTCTATATTGAGTGTCCCTCCAACCTTCAATAATCACCTCCTTCCTCATCTTCATCCACCCCTGTAATATCTTCTCCCCTGCTTCAGAGTCACCCAGTTGTCTTGCCCATGCTCTCCAGACCTGTTCTGGGCAGATTGGAATCAAAACCTCCCTCAAAGCTTTATATAATGCGGAGATAGAATTCTCATGTCGGTCTTTCATAATAATTCTGTCCAAGTCATTCGTCACCTATTCCATTCTAACATCCCTCAGTTGTGACATTAGCCCCTTTTCTATCTGTTTGTATTGGAGGATTTGAAATGTGGATAGCCCATATTTTGTCACGATTTCCTGGTATGTCAGCCATCTATTCTCCACCTCATGTATTAGATCTGTCACCCTTTTTATCCCCTTGTTCTTCCATTCTGAAAATAATTTGTTTTCTCTTCCCGCTGGGAAATCTGGGAACCTCCATATATCAAGATGCTTGGATATTCTCCAAGACAACTTGAATTTTTTCCTCACTGCCTTCCAGGCCATCACCGTATCTCTACATACCAGTGAGTGTTTAATGTTCCTTGGTATGTTGGCCAATGACGTGTGTAATAGTGCCCCTAAATCCCAGGGTTTACAAAACTCACTCTCCAAACGTATGTCAGAATGCCCATTTGTCTTCCTCAACCAGTCTATGGCATGTCTCATCAGGCATGCCAAATTATATCCTCTAATATTTGGCAGTTTAATGCCTCCTTGTTCCAAAGATTGCATCAATTTTTCCGTTTTAATTCTCGGTCTTTTCCCCCTCCATAGGAATGTCGAAAATGCTTTATTCAATCTATTTATGTCTGTATGTTTCAACAACATGGGGATGGTCTGCATTGGGTAGAGTAACTTTGGCACATCATTTTCAAGAGATGATTTCTACCTAGCAGAGATAACGGTAGCCCTTCCCACAACTTCAATTCCCGTTCTATTTTCTGTATCAAAGGTTTGTAGTTTAAGTCATATATCGATGCTGACGTACATCCCATCTGTATTCCTAGATATTTAAGATGTGACTTTGCTATTGGTATCCCACAGATTTCCCCCCTTGTTCCATCTGCTACCATTAGTGGCATCTTTTGCCCACAGAGAAATAGTATTTCACACTTTGTTCTGTTCAATTTAAAACCTGACAAGCTCCCAAACTCCTCTGTTTTATCACTTTCGGTAGGTCCCTCTGAGGATTGTTCATGAATAATATAATATCATCCGCAAATAGCGCTGAGTGCAGTCGTTCCTTCCCAACACTAATGCCTTCGAAACAATCTCCTTCATTTAACAGTCGAGACAATGGCTCAATGGCAAGGTTAAACAGAAGGGGTGACAATGGACATCCCTGTCTAGTCCCTTTGTTCAAAGGGAAAGACTGAGACAGGAACCCGGGCGTTGCCACCCTCGCCTGAGGATTCGCGTATAATACTCCTATAAACGTACGAAAGGCTCCCTCTATCCCCATATTGTCGAGTACCATCTCCAACCATGTCCACCCCACGCTGTCGAACGCTTTTTCAGCATCAAGCGTGACCATGGCTGGACATTCCTCCTTTCGAAGATCCCTGTGTCTAATAGCATCCATTACCAACATGGCCCTCCGCACATTTGTCACCGCTGCCCTCCCTTTAACAAACCCCGATTGTGCCGGTGAAATTAAATTTGGTATTATCTCCGCCAACCTATTGGCCATCAATTTGGCCAAGATTTTAAGATCCTGATTTATTAATGAAATTGGCCTATAGTTTGCTGGATTGTCTAGATTCTTATCACCCTTGGGTATCAATTTTATGTACGCAGTGTTGAGATGTCCCGAAATTCCACATCCTCCCAGTATTTTATTGTACATTCTAGTCAAAACCGGCGCTATCTGCTCTCCCATTTCTTTATAAAATTCCCCATTGAACCCGTCAGGTCCCGGTGCCTTGTGTATATTCAAATCCCTTATTACCGACTGTACTTCCTCTATTGTTATTTCCGCGTTCAATCTAGACAGCTCTTCCGAATTTATTTGCGAAAGTTTTATTTTTCCCAACAGATCACTTCCCCTGTCTCCCGTCTCTTCCCCCCTGCTATATAAATTCGCTTCGTACTTCCTCAAAATCTCTGTAATCTCCTTTGGGTTTGAGGATTTGCTCCCGTCCGGTCTAGTCATATTAGTTATCAAGGTCATTGGTCATCGTCCCTTCGCCAGATTGGCCAATAATTTCCCCGCTTTATTGCCAAATTTGTGTAGATCAACTTCCTGTTGTGATCGTATCAGGTCCTCTCTTTTCCCCACCCAAGAGTGAAATTCCTGTCTCGCTGCCTTCCACTCCTCTTTCGCACTTTGTGTCTTGTTTGCTAAGTACCCCGCGTATTTCTCTCTGAGGGCCTCGCTTGCGTTTTGGTATTGTTTATGAGTATGCTTTCTAAGTTTAGCTACATGTCCCATCAATCTACCTCTCAGTACTGTTTTTGCAGTTTCCCAGAACAACATTACATCCGCCGCATGTTCACTATTAGTACTGCTATAATCATCCCACCATTCGATCAGAGTTTTGGCAAATTCCTTGTCTCTAAGCAAAAACGATGGAAACCTCCACAGATAATCTGTCCCCCTCTGTATTGTATCAGTGATGTCTAAAAGCACTGGGCTATGATCCGATATCACCATATCCTCAATAACCACATCTCTAACCCTATGCATCAAAAGTTGGTCAACCAAAATGTAGTCAATCCTGGACCACGCTTCATGAGGATGTGAATAGTGAGTGTACTCCCGGTCATTTGGATGATGCAATCTCCAGCTATCTTTCAAATTTGTGTCCTCCAAAAGCTTGGCCATTAACCCTTTTACCTCTCTAATCGGCCTACCATCATCCCTACTATATCTCTTGTCTTCCCCCCTTGATACCACCGCATTAAAGTCCCCTCCAACCACCCTTTTGAGTTCCGTATCCTTTTCCAATTCCTGAGTGATGAAGTTAAAAAAAGAAGTTTGTTCATTATTGGGGGCATATATGTTATGTATACCAAATTCTCCCTGTGGACTGGAAAGCTTGATGTAGATATACCTCCCTTCCTCGTCATTGGTCTGAGACACTATCGTGTGGTTAAAATTTTTGTTGATCAAAATCATCACCCCTGCCTTGCGCCCCATGGAGCCTGACCCAACTACTTTTCCCACCCATAGTTTTTGCATTCGAAAGAAATCTCCCTGGGGTAGATGAGTCTCCTGTAATAATGCTAAATCCACTTTCAATCTTTTGAGGTGCCTCAATATCATCATACGTTTATGTGGTGACTTCAATCCTTTTACATTCCATGTCACTATTTTAACCATTATCCCAATTCCTCAAATATGTCAAGTCGCCATGTGGTCTTTCATATGTGTGGTGTTTTGCTTCCTTCAAGCGTTCAGTACGCTTATGCCGTTGCATTCCCTGTACCCATCCACCCTTCCTGTATCCATTAACAATTAACAACCCCTCAACTATCCCCCCCTGTACAATCAAATGTCTCTGCACTCCCATTTTTTCTGTGATGCTCCTGGCTCCGCTATTCTCCCTCAGCCATTTAATTAAGAATTATACGTAGTCTATCCCTCATTAATTTATTACCCAACTAACCCAAACAAGGCCTTCTTGGTCAGTAGTCTAGCCAACATATAGCACCCCCTCCCTCCTTTCCCATGCATAATATTTGTCATTACTGAACCCAGAATCTTTCTTCTTCCCAGCTTTGTGGATACCTCAACATCCAACAGAGGAGTTTATCAAATAAAAATATAAATGCGAAAGAAACCCGATCCCCCCCAGATATTAGTACTCCCCTACCCCTACCCCTCAGAGTAAGCAAAACCCCAATATCAATAACATCTGGAGACACGAGAGGATCCAGTAAGAAGAGGCCACTTCAACCCCCACTATCCGTCAATCTCTCCTCTCATAAATCCCTCAGTTCAGTCTTCAAACCTACTCCCCAGAGTCTCTCTCAAGGCACTCCCCTACCCTGGTTTCCCGACTTGTGTGACGGCGATCTTCGTGCCTTAGGGTTCTCCATGTGAGGCTCCTTCCCTTCCTCTCTCCTTTCAGTCCATTCGTTCCAGCCCTCCTCCCGAACCTCCCCTTCCCTCTCCCCGTGTCGACCACCCCTCCTCTCCGGAGATTCACTTGTCAGGTTTCTGTCCTCCATCTCCTCCATCCATCCCTCCGCCTCTCTCAAGTCCTTTGTCACAAAAAAAGATCCATTTCGTTTTGTCACTCTCAGAAGAGCAGGGTAGAGTAGTTGAAACTTTATACCCTTGCGGTACAGCGTGGTGCATATCTTGCTGAAGGACTTCCTTTTCCGGGTGACCTCTGCCGAATAATCCCCAAAGATCAATATTTTATGTCCTTGAAGAGACAGTGGGGTCCTTCGTCCTCTAAATGCTCGCAACAACTCTTCTTTGTCCTTGTATTCCAAATATTTTATTATGACTTGGCGCGGTCTGGCTGTTCCAGTCACCCCTGCATTACCCTCCTTCCAGTCCGCTCCCCATGCGCCCGTGTTTTCTCTTACAGGGCCCACTCTGTGCGCTCTTTCCACTCTGCATCTGTGTGTCAGGCCCAGCGCCTTGGGAAGCTCTGCTTCACAAATGTTATCCAGCTGCCGCATGGTTATTGATTCCGGTAACGACACCAGTCTTAAGTTGCTTCTCCTGGACCGGTTTTCTAGATCTTCCAGTTTGTCTTTCATAGACTGGGAACCCTCCTCCATCTCCTTCATTTTCCCCTTTAACGTTGTCACCTCATCCTCTGTATTAGATAATCTTTGTTCCAGCTCTGCCACTCTGGCTCCCTGCTGTGTGATCTGTTCTTTAATGGGGGATAGCGCCACCCCCACCATGGCCTCCAGGGACTCCTTTATCTTGTCTGCCAGGTGTGCTGCCACTGCTCCTGCCAGGCGATCATAGTCTATGAGCACGTCCGTTAACTGACTGCTCTGCTGGGCTGCCGGCTGCTCATGCTGCCTTCTCCACTCCTCCTCCATCAGGCTCTGCTCACCTCCCTGCAGACCGCTGTATCCCGCGTCTGCCGCGCCCGCCGCCATTTTGAGATCTCGTGCTGCGTGGTCTTCCCCAGCAGCTCCTGGCTTTAAATGCTTGCCGCCGTTCCGGAGAAGGTACCGCTCCATATACCGGCGTCTAATACTACTTATCCCTCACTTCCCGCTGTCTCCCGCAGCCTTGGGGTGATCTTTGTCGGTCTTTGTAGCTGAGGGGAGCGCGGAGCTCTGTCTCCTGCGTCCTCACATCACAGCGCCGGAACCGGAAGTTGTCCCATTCCCGTTTTATGAGTCCATTCAGTTATTCATTAATAGGGAAGGATCTACGTTTTTTCTTTTGTAGTCCACTAAACATGAGTTCATGAGCTATCTTTTTGGCTTGCTCATCTACCAGCCCCATTGTAGACCGGATTGCTTTTATAAGCTTATCTGTAGCTTCTACTGGGAATGCATCTTCCTCGTCAGAACTACTATCTGAATAGCAGGTTTTATCTGAGTCCTCCTCTGACCCTGTGGAGTCCTCCTGAGAGACCACTGAGGGGCTGGATCTCTCTCTAGTTTTGCTATCCGTATCCGCTGATTGAAATGCCCTTACTGATTTGCAAACCTCTGTTTGAATTAGGGTTCTCAGACTGTCAGAGAATGATGGTGTCTCTTCCACTACTGTTTTGTTAATACAATCCTGGCATAATCTTTTATTCCAGGATGCTCCTAAGGCGCTATTGCATAAAGGACATTTATTTTTAGTTTTTTCCCTACTCTTCTTAGGGACCTCCTATACTCCACCCCGCCAATGTATGTAAAAGAGGGGAGAGAGGAGACAAGAGAGAGAGAGAAAGAGAAAGAGAAAGAAAGAAAGAAAGAAAGAAAGAAAGAAAGAAAGAAAGAAAGAAAGAAAGAAAGAAAGAAAGAAAGAAAGAGAACAGACAGAGTGCTGGACTTTCTCGAAGCTCACTCATCACTCCGACGCTTCACAGAACGGGTACCGGATCTGGAGGCTGACTGGTCTTCTCAATGTCTCCCAAAGAGACTAGGGACCCCTCCTTCTTGTGGCGACGATCCGCCCGTGCGCTGCCTGAGCGGCTCCCGCTGCTGCGGCGTCTGGCTCTTCTCTGAGCGCGACCGCCTCTCCTTCGCCACCTGGCGCGGTTGTAAGTGCTCTGGCGAAGGGCTCTCCATTCTATAAACTGCTTAGCTGCTGCTTTGTGCTGAGAGCAGTCACATCCAACCCAAAAAATGTTGTGGTGACGCCTGCCAGAACTTCCTGCTGCTTTAAATAGCAGCACTCTCTTTTTTTTTCCTCCGGAGCGCGCCCCCTGTCATGTGGCCGCTTGCTGTGCGAGCTCCCCCTGCTGCCTGCCGGGTGTCGCGCCGCACTTCCGGGTTGCCCACAACTACTTCCGGCCGCTAGGTGGGTGTACCCGGCCTCCTCACAGCTCTGCCCCAGTCATGCGCGCTCACAGTGCGCGCGCCCCCCTCAGCAGCGCGTACCCGGCTTCCCTTCCGGTGCGCGCCCGGGACTCTTGCGGCGTTCCCTGGCCCTCGGCTGCCATGACACCTGCGCCCTCATACCCACTTCCTCCGGACCCCTGCCGACTGGCTGTCACCTGATGGAATATGGACGTCACCCTGGCCACCACTGCTTACAGGTACTTGCTTCCAGGGTTCACATCCAGGGGGTCTGGTGTCTGGCTTCAACAGGGAGGGTACACATGTGGCCTCCAAGGAGCATTACTTCTGCCCGGGCACCGATGTGCCACACGGGCTGCATGGCCACTGCACGTCGACAGGGAGGGAACACAGAAAGTGGCCTCCGTGGACTTTTACGGGGTATATCAACGTCTGGGAGGGTACACCGCACGTGGTCTCCAAGGCATCCATCTTCTCTCGGGCAATCTGCCTCACAGGCTGTGGCCATGCACTCGCTCAGGGGGGCATAGGAATATATGGCCCCCGAGGCGACTACCGGTACCTGGAGACGGGCGTAGCAGACCGATGCCTGCCATTAATCACCCGACCCAGGCATCCTCTTCTTTCTTCAAGAGGTTTTCATCTTGAGGGTTCCCCATCGAGGACAGGAAACCAACTGATGCGGAGAAAGGAGCCGCCCCTTTTATCTTGAAGGTTTCCTGTCCTCGCTGGGCGGATCCCCTCTCTCGTGTTGCCGTCATGTAGAATGGAAAAATAAATTTTCAGGACCTTGGGTTCAGCGTTCTTGTCGGTAGTTGGTGGCTGCCGGACCAGAGCAGCTTCCTAACTGACGGCATGTCAGAAGCAATGTCATCTATGACACGTGACGCAAAGTATGGCACCAGGCCTGCTAATAAGAAGTGGTTCTGGGAAGATCAGTTGCTAGGAGGTGGTCTGCAGAGCTCTGGTCCAGCCATGCATTACCAATAGGGCAGCTGGACAGGGATCCTACAAACAGTCTGTTTTGGAGTAAAGACCACGACTAATTGCTAGAACGTAGGGTGAGAAGTGCTCAGCTAAGCTCTACACTGAGACTGTATACACTTTCTATTGAGCCTGTCTTAGAAAAGAGCAGCGTTTGTCTAAGCACTTCTGCTCCTCGGGGGAGGTCTCAGCAGCAAGACCTTCGTGGCTCAGAACTACTCACAAGTCTGACATTTTAAAAGTTTTCCAAAAAAATGCAGTTACTATTTACACAATACAACCTGACATACTTTAACCACCGCTACAGATTCATATAGTTCCTACTGAACTCTAATAAATCTTGATACAGTATGAATGGGTCAAGTCATTCCTCATGGGCAATGGCCTCCAGTTTACTAACATTCTTAAAGTTTACATAATCCAACCACATTCTTCTGTTGGAGTAGGAATGGGCTAAGATTCACCAGGAACACTGCCAGAAGCTGGTGTTTGGCCATGAATCACATTTGCAGCAGCTCATAACAGCCAGAAGGTCTCTACAAAGTACTAAAGACTAGTGATGAGCGAATGTGCTCGGATAATGTGTTATCTGAGCATGCTCGGGTGCGAACAGAGTGACTTCGACGTGCTCGAATAACATGTTCGAGTCCCCGCAGCTGCATGTCTCGACAGCCGCAACACATGTAGGAATTGCCTAACAAATAGGAAATCTCTGCATGTGTTGCGACTGTCGAACAGCCGCGAGACATGCAGCCGCACGGACTCGAACATATTTTTCGAGCACGCCGAAGACACTCGGTTAGCACCCGAGCTTGCTCATATAACACCTTATCCGAGCATGTTCACTCATCACTACTAAAAGACACTTGTCATGAAGGGGGTGAATGATTCTGAGACTGCAGTAGTCAGTGGCTACTTTGGCGAATTTGGAGAAACCACTTCTGTCAGTTGCGTTGATCTGTATAAATTGTGTGATTGGTTTATTGCAAGTGGCAGAAAGTGTGTACCTTTTATCACTAAACCTAATATGACCTAAAGGCTTAATCAATTTGATAGTAATTGTAGATATAAAGTGGTCAATTAACAAAAAAACTGAGTCCCCTAAAAACTAGGGCTCTGTGCACATCATGCTTGATACTTACTTCGAAAACATATATAGCGAGAATTTTCTAGTGAAGAATGAAAGGACGTAGACTGGCATCCTATGGATACAGTCAGAATGTACACTGAACGTAGTGCAACAATCGGTATCGCTAGAGCTGAGCAAAAGGAAAATATTCACAGGACCCTGGACGAGCGGCCGGATCAGTACTCCATGGCTGCTGGACGGGAGCCTGGCAAACCTCCTCCTATCCGATGGCATCCCAGACTCCTCTTTTGATATGCGGTCCTGGCATGCTGCCTTGTGAGCGTCATGCCGCAACAGTGTCATCAATCAACTGATTGAAGGAAACATGGTTCACAGGGCCAGCAGCGGTACCATTCAGGACCACAACACAATGCATGCAGTTGTGGAAGTTGCGATGTGCCGATAAGTCCTTAATTTTATGGATCATTTGGAATTGTCAGGATTTGGACCTGCGAATATCTACTATTCTCTATCTCAAGGATAGAGGTCACCAATATTAAAGTCCCTGAAAACCACTTTAAAAGTGGATAGATAGCATAACTTCTACCTACCCCATACTATATTATACATAGACACTATACTCGCCGCCTTTCAGATGTTCTGGTTGTCTTTTCCATTTTAGGAACAGAGACAGAATAAGTAAGAACATATTGAATTTGTAGGACCGCAGTCCAGAGGCCAAGCCAGTGATCCGTGACCGCCGAATGGGAGTGTTGCAAACCATCTGTCGGAACACGCAGTGTGTCGGGATCCCTTAGATACTTCTTTCATCCAAAGGACCGATGTACTTGGGTGTAGGACACCATATGTCTCTAATTGATTGCCCCGTCGAGAAGAATTACACAGACACAAGCTGTATGATACAACTCGGGATGCCTGCTGAGCGCCTCTCCCCCCTCAGTGAAGCTTTCCCCTTTTATGATAAAGAATTTAGATATTTACCGACATGCGCAATAAAGAAAAGAAAAATAGTTACACAACTTGTTCTTCTACAACAGCTTTGCCATGTAAGCAGGAAATATTTGACCTTGGTTCACAAGGGAAAATGGCTGAGTCATATCCCTGAAGAAAAAATAATGTCCAGCAGATTTTATTTAACTCATTCAGTTCTTATCACAGTGCCTCTTCCGATTTGTGTGGATCAACTTTTTTTTTTTTTTTTTTTGTATATGTACCTACCTACTGTCAATGTAATGCCTTTATGCATCTGTATATGTACTTGTTCCTGCCTTGCTGCTGTAATGCTCTGAATTTCCCCATGGTGGGACGATTAAAGGATTATCTTATCTTAATCTTGCGGTGTGACACACGCATGACCTCTCGACAGGCCTACTAATTAAAATAGGAGGTTCGCAATGACTCCCATCCAGCCACAGAGAGTAACCGTTAAACCTGGATTCTGCAAATCTTTGTGCTCAACTTGAACAGAGTCTTCATGAGCGCTAAGACCACGACGGAGGAGCAGAAGGGCTCGGCCAAGCAATGCTCTATTAAGCCTCGGTTTAGTCTTGGAGTAGAGCTTTGATCATCCAGAACCACCAGAGCCCTACGAATCGATTTGCCGATCTCTAGGAATAAGTGATCCAGTTGCACCTGTTATGGAAACAGCAGATGATCCCATTGGGTTTGTTTGTTTCTAGAACGGAAGAAAAAGTTCTTTATTCATGAAACCAAATAAGAAAAAAAAAAAAGAGGACTTAAACTGACCCCATAATAATCAATGGGGGGCGCTCGGCTTTCGTTTACAGAACTCATGCAACGGATCACTTTTTCCATTTGTCTGTTCCTAAAATGGAAGAGAAAAACAGATCGGACAGGTGATCAGAGTCGTACGTGTATAGAACACCTATGCAGAGCGGAATAAATAAGCAGTAACAGGAAATTGACCTCAGAATTCTTAGAAATCATCATTTACGAGTTACAGACAAATATTATACCAAGAAACGTAAAATGAGTATCGCAGAAAAAAAAAAAAAATGGCTATAAATTTGCTCGGCACAAAACATTAAAGGCGTGAGTAATTCATGGAGGAACCATTGGAGGGAAGCATCAGAGCCAGCATTCTATTCGATGTGCTGGACAGGAGAACTTCTCAGCAAGTGCGAGATTTCCCGACTGTGCCGAGAAGCCAAAATGGAACGGGCACAAGTTTAACGAAAACTGGAGAGTTGTCAAAAGACTTCGTAAGGAAGGAAAGAATTACAAGACACTGGATGCATATTTCTCTACAAGTGGAGGGAAAAAAAAGGATTTAGATAAGTTTTAAAAAGAACTTTCTGTGGCGTTACCTGTTCCACAGTAATGAGCCCCCGAGGCGAGGTCAGATCTGTCTGCAGTGGGAGACTTTGGCACAGCGACCCCAATAATAGGGAGACTTCCTTCATACTCCTCCAACAGCAAACCAGGACCATCTGTGCCGTCACGCTGCACGATGTGCCCTCACCACCTTCCAAGACAAGCAAGGCAACGTCAGAGACCGGACAATATATACAGGAGACATAGACTGTAGGGCTAAACATCTACATTTTTAGTTCTGGTCATCATCTGTTCTGGGAATTATGGGGGGGGGGGTATCAGCGCTGATCTAACAATAATGAGAATTGATGGTTCGACTGACATCACAAGCAATGAGCAGCAACATACAGACACTTATAGCATAAACGTCTCCTAGCAAAGTACTGCAAAAATCACATTTATTTTTTCCTTTTAAGAGAAATAACTTTAATTTTTCTGTTAATACGGCCATATGAAGGTTTATATTTCGAAGGACACCATTCATTTTACCATACAATATACTGAAAAGCATGAAAAAAATTCCAAGTGTGATATATGCAATATAATATTATTTTATGTTAATATATACCATATACCGTAATATAGTAATTATATTATTTTACTTTAATATATACAATATAATCATTGCATTATTTTATTTATTTTTAATATCTACAATATAATATATTAATCATATTTTAATTTCACATATAAAATAGAATATAATTGTTACATTATTTTATTTAATTTTAATAATATATACAATATAATAATTTTTCAGGTCATCGTGGGGTAACAATGACTTGCCAACATAATTCATCAGGCCATTGCGATTACAACGATACTAAATGTATATAGATTTTATTTAGATTTACTGTTTTGTTTTTTTTTGTTGTTCTTTAAAAGAACTCTCTAACTTTGCAAACAAAATTTGGTTTCTCAACATTTTCGACCCATAATTCTTTTTTTCTATCAAAGATGCTGCATTATGAGTTCCTTGTTAATGTGGTGAGCGCAGTTTTTATTGCTACAGTTTTGGGGAGCACTTCTAGTATATTGATCACTTTTCATTGCATTTTATGGTGCAATTCTAAGGTTTTGGCTTTTGTAGGGGGGGTTCCATAGGAATTCAGAAGGCCCCCGGCTGCCACTGTAACGCATAGGTACCTTGCGACTGCATTGTTGGGGGCTTAAAAGAACAACCCAAACTTTTATAACCACTTGAACGCCGCAGCCAGAGATTGACAGCAGCCGCTAAACAGCAGAGATCGAAGCCAGCTCTGATCGCTCATTCCACAGCTGGCACCTACCCCTGTATGCAGCAGGCTCAACTCTTGAGCCTGCATTATTCACCTCCATCCAAAGTATGTTGGGCATGTACATCACATGTTGGGAAGGCGTTCACCACTTAATAACTGCTCCATGTTTTTACAGCAATTTTTAAAAGGTATGAATACACGAGGTGGAAATTCTGCAAATTATATCTGTCCAGAGAAAAGTATGCAATGTGCCAGAGAAGGATCAAAGTGGATGAGCTTGTGACAAGTCCTATCCACTGTGGAAGGAAAAAAATTACAGCGCAAATCTGCTCAAAAGTCTGCAATATGCACAATAAATCCACGCAAAACTGCTCCAAAACCTGCACATATCCACACTATCTTCTCCAAAACTTGCACATATCCACACTATCTTCTCCAAAACTTGCACATATCCACACTAAATCTGCTCCAAAACTTGCACATATCCACACTAAATCTGCTCCAAAACTTGCACATATCCACACTAAATCTGCTCCAAAACTTGCACATATCCACACTAAATCTGCTCCAAAACCTGCCCCAATCCAGAGCAAATCTGCACATGTCCAAAGCAAATCTGCTCCAAATTCTGCACTGATCAGCGGCTCTCTGCTCTGATGAATAACATGGCTTCCCCTCCAGAGTGATAAGCAGTATATTTCTCTATAGGAGATCTGTAAAAGTAGAAATGAAAAAATATAAAAATGTAAAATAACTGCAAAATACAGTGTCAGATGTAGCAGAGCTGAATTTGTCCTAATAGCCCAATAACTCTGCGGCTTTTTTGCAGTTGTCATATAATGCGACATTAAACATCCAGACAGAAAACTGCTAAAACTTATGACAAATACCAATTTAACGTAAAAAATAGGTCACGTTGTATCGACACCCAAAACGCACAAGTGTACAGGCGGTAGCGGTGAACTTCTGACAGCTAGAAAGCACAGCAGAGGCGAGGACGTCCTCCACAAAGCGCAGAGGTAAACGCTCACTTCGGTTACAGGCAATCAGCGTCGGACTGGCCCACCGGAGAACCGGTGGATTCTCCGGTGGGCCCTGGCATCTGGTGGGCCCTGGCACCTGCTGGCATACAGGGCCAGCAGTTGCCTAGGGCCCCCGCTGCTCCAGGGGCCCCCAGCCAGTGGTGTGTCGCACACCATGCAGCTGCTATGGGGGCCCCTGCCAGCGGAGCAGCAGCGGGTGTCAGGAGGCAGGAGCCCCCGTCCCCGCTGCTAAAGAGAAATGAATATTCACTGCGAAGCAGTGAATATCATTTCACAGTCTCCACCCCCAGAGACCCCGCCCCCAGAGGCCCCGCCCCCAGCCCAGTAAGCCGCTCTGCAGACTACAGCTGTAAATCAGGGCCGGCGCCGCCCTCAGTCCTCTCTGCTCCTGGCTCACAGCCAGTGCGCGATGACGTCACTACATCGCGCACCCGCTGTGTGTCTGGCAGAGGGGGCAGCTCCTGACACTGAAGCCGGGATCAGCGTGGGAGCGAGGAGGAGAGGTGAGTATTGTGTTTTGTTTGTTTTTTATATCTCTCTCTATCTCTATATATCTCTCTCTATCTCTCTTATATCTATCTTTCTACATCTATTATCTATATCTATCTATTTCTATATCTATCTATCGCTCTATCTTTATATCTATCTTTCTATCTCTACATCTATCTCTATATCTTTCTATATATATCTCTATATCTATCTATCTATCTTACTCTATCTATCTCTATATTTATTATCTATCTAGCTACCATCTATATCTATCTATATCTATATATATCTCTCTATCTAATATCTATATCTATCTATCTCTATACCTATCTATTTATCTATCTGTTATCTATCTCTATATCTTTTCTCTGTATCTATCTCTATATCTACATCTCTCGCTATCTATCGCTCTATCTCTATATCTATCTCTATATATCTATCTCTATCTATCTCTATATCTATTTCTCTCTATATCTATCTCTATATCTCTCTCTATAGCTATCTATCTATATATCTCTATCTCTATATCTATCTCTCTGTATATCTATCTCTATATCTATCTATCTTTCTCTATCTATTTATCTCTATATCTTTTCTCGGTATCCATCTCTCTCTATATCTATCTATCTCTATATATATCTATTATCTCTATATCTATATCTATTTCTCTCTATATCTCTCTCTATATCTATCTATTTATCTCTATATCTATCTCTCTGTATATCTATCTATCTTTCTATCTCTATATCTATCTTTCTCTATCTATCTATATCTATTATCTATCTCTATATCTATCTTTCTATCTCTACATCTATCTCTATATCTATCTTTCTATCTATCTCTATATCTATCTATATCTATCTATTATGTCTATCTAGCCATCTCTATTATCTATATATACCTATCTCTATATCTTTCTATCTTACTCTATCTCTATATCTATCTGTTATCTCAATATTTATTATCTATCTTTATCTATCTATCTCTATCTATTATCTATATCTATATCTCTATCTATTTATCGATCTCTGTATCTATCTCTCTCTATATCTATCTCTCTCTATCTTTATATCTATATCTATCTATCTCTATATCTATCTATTATCTCTATATCTACCTATCTATCTCTATCTATCTCTATATCTACATCTGTTTCTCTCTATATCTATCTCTATATCTCTCTCTATAGCTATCTATATATTATCTCTATCTATCTATATATTATCTCTATATCTATCTATCTCTATATCTATCTGTTATCTCTATATCTATCTATCTCTATATCTATCTTTCTATCTAACACTATATCTCTATATCTATCTCTATATCTCATTATCTATCTATCTCTATCTCTATCTATTGATCTATCCATCTATCTCTATATCTATCTATTATCTCTATTATCTATATCTATCTATCTATCTCTATCTATCTCTATATCTCTCTCTATATCTCTCTTTCTAACTCTATATCTGTCGATCTCTATACATATCTCTATATCTAGCTATCTATATCTATCTGTCTCTATATCTGTCTCTATATCTATCTATCTATATATATATATATATCTATTTTTATTTATAGCCATCTATCTATATATATATTTATCTCTATATCTATCTATATATGTCTATATTATTATTATTATATCTGTATATCTCTATCTATATATCTATCTCTATCTATTATCTATCTCTATCTTTCTATCTATCCATTATCTATTTTCTATCTATCTCTATATCTATCTATATTTCTTTCTATATCTATCTATATTTCTTTCTATATCTATCTATATTTCTTTCTATATCTATCTATATTTCTTTCTATCTCTATCTATATTTCTATCTATCTCTATCTATCTCTATCTATCTCTATCTATCTCTATCTATCTCTATCTATCTCTATCTATCTCTATCTATCTATCCATTATCTACTATCTATCTCTATATCTATCTCTAAATCTATCTGTTATCTCTATATCTATCTATCTATATATCTCTATCTATCTTTCTATCTAACACTATATCTATCTCTATATCTCATTATCTATCTATCTCTATCTCTTTATCTATCTATTGATCTATCCATCTATCTCTATATCTATCATCTCTATTATCTATATCTATCTATCCATCTATCTAGCTATCTCTATCTATCTCTATATCTATCTATCTTTCTAACTCTATATCTGTCGACCTCTATACATATCTCTATATCTAGCTATTATCTCTATATCTATCTCTATATCTATCTTTCTATATCTATCTGTCTCTATATCTGTCTATCTATCTCTATATCTATTATCTATCTATATATATATATATATTTTTTTATTTATAGCCATCTATCTATATATATATATATTTATCTCTATATCTATCTATATATGTCTATATTATTATTATATCTGTATATCTCTATCTATTATCTATCTCTATCTATATATCTATCTCTATATCTTTCTATCTATAGCTATCTCTCTATATCTATCTATCCATTATCTATTTTCTATCTATCTCTATATCTATCTATATTTCTTTCTATCTCTATCTATCTATCTCTATCTATCTCTATGAATCTTTCTATCTATATCTATCCATTATCTACTTTCTATCCATTATCTACTATCTATCTCTATATCTATCCATTTCTACATCTATCTTTCTATCTATATCTATCTAACTCTATATCTATATAGCATTATACCCTATGAGGGGGGCATTATTCCCTATGAGGGGGGCAGTATTATACCCTATGAGGGGGCAGCATTATACCCTATGAGGAGGCAGCATTATACCCTATGAGGGGGGCAGTATTATACCCTATGAGGGGGTGCATTATACCCCTATGGGGGGCAGCATTATACCCTATGAGGGGGGCAGCATTATACCCTATGAGGGGGGCAGCATTATACCCTATGAGGGGGGCAGCATTATACCCTATGAGGGGGGCAGCATTATTCCCTATGAGGGGGGCAGCATTATTCCCTATGAGGGGGGGGCAGCATTATACCCTATGAGGGGGTGCATTATACCCCTATGGGGGGCAGCATTATACCCTATGAGGGGGGCAGCATTATACCCTATGAGGGGGGCAGCATTATACCCTATGAGGGGGGCAGCATTATACCCTATGAGGGGGGCAGCATTATACCCTATGAGGAGGGCAGCATTATACCCTATGAGGGGGGGGCAGCATTATACCCTATGAGGGGGTGCATTATACCCTATGAGGGGGCAGCATTATACCCTATGAGGGGGTGCATTATACCCTATGAGGGGGGCAGCATTATACCCTATGAGGGGGGCAGCATTATACCCTATGAGGGGGGCAGCATTATACCCTATGAGGGGGGCAGCATTATTCCCTATGAGGGGGGGGCAGCATTATACCCTATGAGGGGGTGCATTATACCCCTATGGGGGGCAGCATTATACCCTATGAGGGGGGCAGCATTATACCCTATGAGGGGGGCAGCATTATACCCTATGAGGGGGGCAGCATTATACCCTATGAGGGGGGCAGCATTATACCCTATGAGGGGGGCAGCATTATACCCTATGAGGGGGGCAGCATTATACCCTATGAGGAGGGCAGCATTATACCCTATGAGGGGGGGGCAGCATTATACCCTATGAGGGGGTGCATTATACCCTATGAGGGGGTGCATTATACCCTATGAGGGGGGCAGTATTATATTCTATGAGATGGCTGCATTATACTATGTGAGGGGGCTGCTTTATAGTCTATGAGGGGGCTACCCCAACTCCTGCTACATAATTAAGACATGTACAACCTTATATTATACCCGGATATTAGCGTGTTTTACCGCATAATTGGTGGTCTGGTATTTAACTCTATGTAGCTACATAGTGGGCCCCAAGAATGATTTTCTCTGGTGGGCCCAAGGTGTTCCAGTCCGACGCTGCAGGCAATTATTCATTATTAAACTAAAAGATCCCATTTTACACTGAAAAAAGAGAAGAAAAAAAAGTGAGCTTTTTTTTCCCATTCTGCAGAAATTAAGGCATAATCTACACGGATGACCCCTGACCTCGCGCACAATATCTGGCGGTGATGAGCCAATGGATGGGCAACAGAAGCACCACAGCTCCACCAAGTGGTCACTCAAGGGATGGCAGGATTAAATGAATACTGTGTATCCCACATGTTATCTAGAGAAGATTGGTAGTGAGGAATGGGCAAGGCTGCATTCATGTGAAGACCCTGGGTATGTATATGGATGTGCAGATAAAGCCTTCACAGGCCTGTATATCGGTTATTCCTAGGAGAACACTTAACCACCAAAAGCACAAGAAGTGTTATCATAGGGACATCTAGACTCACGGGCTGCAGCATTTAAAATAAAAACTTTTTAAATTCATATTTTCACATCCACTACTGGATTTGAGGCTTCTGTCAATTCTTCCTTACCAACATATTAACCCCTTAAAGGGGTTGTCCAACTTTGAGAACTTTTATTTTTGTCTTTTTTAACTTAAAAGGGGTATTCCTATCTGCAAGATCCTATTCCAATACATAGTAGGTGTAATAAGATTAGCAAATACTTCCAATTAGAAATGTAGTATAGTTCTTCTGATTAGCTATGTCTCTTTCCTCATGTGCAGGGCATTGCAGTACCTTAGGTATCCATGGTTACAACCACTCATATAGTGGCAGTTCATTACCTAGATACTAGTGGTCGTAACCATGGATATCTAAGCTACTGCAATGCCCTGCACGTGGGCTAAGAGACCTAGCGAATCAGAAGAACTATACTACATTTCTAATTGGAGGTATTTGCTAATATTATTACACCTACTACAAATCAGGATAGGATCATGAAGATGGGAATACCACTTGAAATTCACGCATTTGGGGTTCATTTTTTACAATAACATTTTCCCACAGTTTTGCTTTTACGGGCTCTTTTGTTTTTCCTGCATAGTCAAACTTGATGTGATCTGTGGCCATAAATTAGATGAGAGGAGCTCAGAAAAAGACAGATACAAATCTGAAAACTCTCAGGAGAGACTGTCAAAAAGAGCTCGCTGACACATTCTCAGTTACCTCATTCTGCAGCCTGCAATAGAAAGTGTAATGCAAGAGGCTATAGAAGGCAACATTTTTAAATGAAACAATTGTAAAAATGATTTTTAGCCAAAAATATATGCATTTAAGTAAACAAACAAACAAACAGTGCCTTGTACAGGGGGAATATAGTGCCAAAAGTAGAGTTGCCATTTAGGACCTTTGGAAAACAGCTATGGGAGAGGACCACGTGTGGCTGTGTTTACTCTCACGCTGTCCAATCAGTGCTGCCGGTATCTGTCTAAGAACACGCCCCTTTAATAACGAGAATAGCTGCGCCCAGTTGTCAATTAATTCATACATTTCCAGGAGGCGTAACAGAGGAATGTGAAAAAGCGTTTTCCCAGCGTTATGGGAAAAATTGTTTTTCTGATGCATGCTGATCATTTGAGAATTGCAAATTTTAAAAATGCCCTCCAGGGTTTTGTTTTTTTTTTTGTTCACCAGAACGTTGTGCAAAAATGTTAGAGCTACTTGTGACGTTTTAATGGAAAATGCGACTTTTTGCTCTAAAAAGGAATAAAAGGTTAAAAGCAAAAAAACCACATATGACTTTGCTCAAAATTTCTGAAATATTGTGCATCAATTTGAAGTAAATATTCATAAAAAAGTCAAGGAATAGACCGGTCGCCATGCCCAGCTGACGAATCAAGCCCTGTACATCTCCCTACATGCCTGCCTTCCCCGACGCACGTCCTCATGTCTCACATTAAAAGCTTTGATGAATCGGGACCTATATGTCTCTATAGGACTGCCTCCAGCCACTGCACGTCCACCCGTCTCCTCCGGCCGTATGCCCGCCTGACTCCTCACGCCCACCTACAGTTGTGTTCAAAAGTTTACATACCCCGGCAGAATTTTTGCTTTCTTGGCCTTTTTTCAGAGAATATGAAGGATAACACCAAAACTTTTTCTCCACTCATGGTTAGTGGTGGGGTAAAGCCATTTATTAAGAAACTACTGTGTTTTCTCTTTTTAAGTCATAATGACAACCCAAAACATCCAAATGACCCTGATCAAAAGTTCACATACCAAATTTCTTAATACTGTGTGCTTGAAGTCTTTTGTGGTAGTTGTGGATGAGGTTCTTTATTTTCTCAGATTATAAAGCTGCCCACTCTCCTTGGCAAAAAGCCTCCAGTTCCTGTAAATTCCTGGGCTCTCTAGCATGAACTGCGCGCTTGAGATCTCCCCAGAGTGGCTCAATGATATTGAGGTCAGGAGACTGAGATGGCCACTCCACAACATTCACTTTGTTCTGCTGTAGCCAATGACAGGTCAACTTGGCCTTGAGTTTTGGATCGTTGTCTTGTTGGAACGTTCAAGTACGTCCCATGCGCAGCTTCCGAGCTGATGATTGCAAATTTGTCTCCAGTATTTGTTAATAACGTGCTACATTCATCTTTCCTTCAACTTTGACCAAGTTTCCTCTGCCTTTGTAGCCCACACATCCCCAAAACATCATCGATCCACCTCAGTGCTTTACAGTAGGAATGTTGTTTCTTTCTTCATAAGCCTTGTTGACCTCTCTCCAAATGTAACATTTATGATTGTGACCACAAAGTTCAATTTTGGTCTCATCACTCCAAATTACCTTGTTCCAGAAGTTTTGAGGCTCGTCTCTGTGCTGTTTTGTGTATTATAGGTGAGATACTTTGTGGCATTTGCACAGTAATGGCTATCTTCTGACGACTCGACCATGCAGCCCATTTTTCTTCAAGTGCCTCCTTACTGTGTATCTTGAAACAGCCACACCGCTAGTTTTCAGAGAGTCCAGTATTTCAGCTGATGTTATTGGTGGGTTTTTCTTTGCATCCCTAACAATTTTCCTGTCAGTTGATGATGACATTTTTGTTGGTCTACCTGACCGTGGCTTTGTTTTAACAGAGCCCCTGATTTTCTATTTGTTAATCACAGTTTGAACGCTGCTGACTGGCATTAGCAATTCCTTGGATATCTTTTTGTATCCCTTTCCTGTTTTATGCAGTTCAACTACCTTTTCCCGTAGATCCGTTGACAATTCTTTTGCTTTCCCCATGACACTCAATCCAGAAAAATCAGTGGCTGGATGAAAGATGCAAGAGTCTATCTGGATCCCAGAAACTCACTCAGCTTTTACGCACACACACTGATTACAAGCAAACAGGTCACAGGTGAGGATGTTACCTTTAGTAGCCATTCAAACCCATTTGTGTCAACTTCTGTGCATCAGGCCAAAATCACCAGGGTATGTGAACTTTTGATCAGGGTCATTTGGATGTTTTGGGTTGTCATTATGATTTAAAAAGAGAAAACACAGCAGTTTGACAATATATGGCTTCACCCAACCACTAACCATGAGTGGAGAAAAAATTTTGGTGTTATCATTCATATTCTCTGAAAAAAGGCCAAGAAAGCAAAAATTATGCCGGAGTATGTAAACTTTTGAGCACGACTGTACTTTCTTTCACTGCATATACCAACCGGTGCATGTCCATTTGTGTCCAACCCTCTTACGTCCACCTGCCACCACCCATAAGTCCTCGTTCTGCAGCACGCCTGCCTTCTTTATCTGGTTGCACATCCACATGCCTTCTCCCACGTACAACCACCTGCCTCCTCCCCTCCACGCCCATCTGCCTCCTCCCGCCGCATATCCGCCTGCCTCCTCCTGTAACACATCTTTCCTCGTTCCCCCGCTGCACGCCTGCCTGCCTCCTCCCAATGCCGCAATTCTCTCACTGCATATCTGCCTGCCTACTCCCACCGTATGTCCACCTGCCACATTCCACCGCATACCTGCCACACGCCCAACTGCCTCCTCCCGCCGCACACCAGGCCCACCTCCTTCCGCCGCACACACCCCTGCACGCTCACGTGCCACCCCCTAGCCCAAGTATATGCTCACTACAGGTCTCATTATACCTATATACAAAATACAATAGTCTAGAGCGTATTTGTTAAATTTCCCATCACCCGTGAGTGCAGCAGCGTGAAGTCAATCCTCATTATTCCTATCATATTACTGATCGGCGCCGCTTATATTTTCATACTGCCTTAAACAGTGGCCCGGTACAATAGGTAGAAGCAAACCCATGCTGCTAAATCTTCAGCGGCAAAAAAATAGAATTCCTCAACATGTCTGCTCTCCTTAAAGGATAAAGTCGCTGATCAAAGCCAAGCGAGACCAGCAGGAAAATGCAAATCGACAAGGGCAAAAAAAGAAAAGTGTGCTGGCAGAAAAGCTGTCACACGTGACCCATTGACCAGTGTCCTAAACCTGCAGCACTTGTGTCCCCCCCAGCAACAAACAAACAATATGGAATAATGAATCCTGTTGGGCATTAATGAAGTCGTCATCATAGAGGACTAATAAGGCTTTTAATTGCTGTAATTACAGGTCGTTACCTTTCGTTTCTGCACACAGGGTGTTGGACGGTACTTGGTCTTCTGGAAGGGCCTGGGAATGTAGGTCATATTCTTTCTGTAATATTCTTGGCTGCGTGAAGTAATCATTTGTGTCCCGTGGTTTGATCTCACTCATTATCATGTGCAACTGAGCTGCAGCTTCTGGTGGAGACAATGGGAATAGTCAGCAAGGGACGGTCAACCGAAAAACTGCTTTGTCTCCGAGACTTCACCTCTGTGCCCTGACTGTTTTAGGTAACAGGACCCAAAGCGGCTAAAAGGCACAGCGGCTACATGGCTCAATCCCAGGAGAGACGCGTTTCAGGACAAAAGATAAAACAGCAACAGACTAATGTAGAGGAGACGATAAACACACAAGAACTGTACATGGCGGCTGGGAAGAGGAAACCTCTGTCATGGGAAGCGGTAGACTTTATTTTCCTGGAGCGAATTCTCACAATTGAAAGTTATCACCTAATCAAAAGATAGGGGATAACTTACTGCTGGCTGGGGGTCCCGATCAAAGGGATCCTCTCCGATCCTGAGAGTTCTTTCTGAATGGAACGGAGGTGCGCATGCTCGACCTCGGATCCACTCATTGTCTATGGGCGCTGTACTCCGCGTTCTCTAGCAGTGCCATAAACAAGAAAAGGAGCAGAAGGGGCAATCTGGGGTATTAGACAGACCCCCAGCAATCACTGACATATAACCTTCCATTGTGGGAATGTACAGAGGATGAAGACTGCACTGAAGAGACAGATAAGAATATACTGAACCCAGGTCTACCAGGATTGAGGCACACAGGAGAGAGAGACCGAGAGAGAGAGAGAGAGAGAGAGAGAGACACACACGGACAGACAGAGAGCCCGAGAGAGACAGAGAGAGCCCGACCGAGAGAGAGAGAGAGAGAGAGACACACACAGACAGAGAGCCCGAGAGAGAGACAGAGAGACCGACCGACCGAGAGACAGAGAGAGAGAGAGAGAGAGAGAGAGCGCGACAGAAAGCGCGACAGAAAGCGATTACTGATGTGGACATGAGAACAAAGAATAGGATGGCATGAGTGAACATGCTGGGATAAGGTGTTACCTGAGCATGCTCGGGTGCCGAGTGTCATCGGCGTGCTCAAATAATATGTTCGAGTTGACAGCTGCAACACATGTAGGGATTGCCTGTTTGTTAGAACATATTATTCGAGCACGCCAAAGACACACCATTAGCACCCGAGCATGCTCAGATAACACCTTATCCCAGCACGTTCACTCATCACCAGATGTCACATGTGGCAGGAATCTGCCGTTACAATCTTACTATGGAAACTCTCGCTGTGGCTGTATATGTCCTTCTATAACTGATAGTTGTTTTAGTAATTTGATGTTTATGCTAAAAAACAAGCTTTAAAGTCACATGAAAAATAATCAGTGAGTGTATCGGGGGGAATCTTTATAATGCAGAAATAATGTAATAGCCACACAACTGGAATCAACTGTAGAGAAAACAAACAACAAGACAGAAAATTACCCGACTCTGTGTCCATTGGCATCAGACCTTCTGGTGATGAGCTGTGGACAACTGGAGAGACGACAGCGGACAGCCGGTAGGACACCGAGATCAGCCGTGATATCAGCCGTCTCCACTGCTCCACAGCAGAGACGTCCCTGTGCACAATGAAAATCAACACATTAAAGGGGTATTTCCATTTCAAGATATGTAGGATGTTTAATTATCTAATATATAAAGCGCAAGTGTGTGTATGTATGTATGTATGTATGTATGTATGTATGTATGTATGTATGTATGCATGTCCGGGATTGGCATCCGCACCGTCGCAGCTACAGCCACAAAATTTGGCACAGTCACACGTCTGGATCCCGAGAGCGTCCTAAGCTATGTTGTGAGGCGAAATTTTAAACCCGCGCGTTCCAATTCACCAAACAAATTTGCACCTATCTACATACTGGGGGAAAAAGTGTGCGTGTCAAGCCCCGCCCCTCATTATGATGTCATAATGGTTGCCATGGGATGGAGGATATGTATGACGGGTATATAGGCACGGGACTATGGGATGGAGGATATGTATGATGGGTATATGGGCACGGGACTATGGGATGGAGGATATGTATGATGGGTATATGGGCACGGGACTATGGGATGGAGGATATGTATGACGGGTATATGGGCACGGGCCTATGGGATGGAGGATGTGTGATGGGTGTATGGTCACTCGACTATGGGATGGAGGATATGTATGATAGGTATATGGGCACGGGCCTATGGGATGGAGGATATGTATGACGGGTATATGGGCACGGGACTATGGGATGGAGGATATGTATGATGGGTATATGGGCACGGGACTATGGGATGGAGGATATGTATGATGGATATATGGGCACGGGACTATGGGATGGAGGATATGTATGACGGGTATATGGGCACGGGACTATGGGATGGAGGATATGTATGATGGGTATATGGGCACGGGACTATGGGATGGAGGATGTGTGATGGGTGTATGGTCACTCGACTATGGGATGGAGGATATGTATGATAGGTATATGGGCACGGGCCTATGGGATGGAGGATATGTATGACGGGTATATGGGCACGGGACTATGGGATGGAGGATATGTATGATGGGTATATGGGCACGGGACTATGGGATGGAGGATGTGTGATGGGTATATGGGCACGGGACTATGGGATGGAGGATATGTATGATGGATATATGGGCACGGGACTATGGGATGGAGGATATGTATGACGGGTATATGGGCACGGGCCTATGGGATGGAGGATGTGTGATGGGTGTATGGTCACTCGACTATGGGATGGAGGATATGTATGATGGGTATATGGGCACGGGCCTATGGGATGGAGGATATGTATGACGGGTATATGGGCACGGGACTATGGGATGGAGGATATGTATGATGGATATATGGGCACGGGACTATGGGATGGAGGATATGTATGATGGGTATATGGGCACGGGACTATGGGATGGAGGATATGTATGATGGATATATGGGCACGGGACTATGGGATGGAGGATATGTATGATGGGTATATGGGCACGGGACTATGGGATGGAGGATATGTATGATGGGTATATGGGCATGGGACTATGGGATGGAGGATGTGTGATGGGTGTATGGTCACTCGACTATGGGATGGAGGATATGTATGATGGGTATATGGGCACGGGCCTATGGGATGGAGGATATGTATGACGGGTATATGGGCACGGGCCTATGGGATGGAGGATGTGTGATGGGTGTATGGTCACTCGACTATGGGATGGAAGATATGTATGATGGGTATATGGGCACGGGACTATGGGATGGAGGATATGTATGATGGGTATATGGGCACGGGACTATGGGATGGAGGATGTGTGATGGGTATATGGTCACTCGACTATGGGATGGAGGATATGTATGATGGGTATATGGGCACGGGACTATGGGATGGAGGATGTGTGATGGGTATATGGTCACTCGACTATGGGATGGAGGATATGTATGATGGGTATATGGGCACGGGACTATGGGATGGAGGATATGTATGATGGGTATATGGGCACGGGCCCATGGGATGGAGGATATGTATGACGGGTATATGGGCACGGGACTATGGGATGGAGGATATGTATGATGGATATATGGGCACGGGACTATGGGATGGAGGATGTGTGATGGGTGTATGGTCACTCGACTATGGGATGGAGGATATGTATGATGGGTATATGGGCACGGGCCTATGGGATGGAGGATATGTATGACGGGTATATGGGCACGGGACTATGGGATGGAGGATATGCATGATGGATATATGGGCACGGGACTATGGGATGGAGGATGTGTGATGGGTGTATGGTCACTCGACTATGGGATGGAGGATATGTATGATGGGTATATGGGCACGGGACTATGGGATGGAGGATATGTATGACGGGTATATGGGCACGGGACTATGGGATGGAGGATATGTATGATGGATATATGGGCACGGGACTATGGGATGGAGGATGTGTGATGGGTGTATGGTCACTCGACTATGGGATGGAGGATATGTATGATGGGTATATGGGCACGGGCCTATGGGATGGAGGATATGTATGACGGGTATATGGGCACGGGACTATGGGATGGAGGATATGCATGATGGATATATGGGCACGGGACTATGGGATGGAGGATGTGTGATGGGTGTATGGTCACTCGACTATGGGATGGAGGATATGTATGATGGGTATATGGGCACGGGACTATGGGATGGAGGATGTGTGATGGGTATATGGTCACTCGACTATGGGATGGAGGATATGTATGATGGGTATATGGGCACGGGACTATGGGATAGCGGATATGTATGACGGGTATATGGACACGGGACTATGGGATGGAGAATATGTATGATGGGCACAGGACTATGGGATGGTGGATATGTATGATGGGCACGGGCCTATGCGATGGTGGATATGTATGATGGGTATATGGGCACGGGACTATGGGATGGAGGATAATTATAATTTGCTATAACTAACCACAGTTAGTTACTATGCCCAGGCAGCGCCGGGCTCTTCAGCTAGTAATAAATCTTAATAATAATAAATATTGTCAAAAACCTACAATTAGAAATGTAGTATAGTTCTCCTGATTCGTTATGTCACTTACCCCATGTGCAGGGCATTATATTAACTTCGGTATCCATCGCTATGACCACTTATGTAGTGACAGTTGTTAGTGGTCATAACCATGGATACCTAAGCTACTGCAATGTCCTGCACATGGGGTAAGCGACACAGCGAATCAGAAGAACTATACTACATTTCTAATTGAAGGTATTTATTATTATTTCACCTACTACATATTGGAATAGGATCTTGGAGATAGGAATACCCCTTTAAAAGACCAACGGTTTTAAAAAAAAGTTCTAAAAATGTCCTAATCCCTGGTCATAGGGGTCATACCAATGTATTCTTCATCTAGTAAATATGTGATACGTTTTTTTTTTTTTGTTTGAAACCACTCTTCTTTTTTACCCCTAAACAAGGCAATTTTTCACTTTTTTTCTTGTGATGTTTTGAATTTTCAGTCTATGGCGGTTGTATGCAGCTTATTTTTGTGATTGTCGAGATGACTATTTTATTGATACCATTTTGGGGGTACATACACCGTTTAGATATTTTGGCACCTTCTAAGAAACTATTTTTTTTTTTTCTTTACAGCGTTCAACATACAGCATCGTTTGTTAATTAACTTTATATTTTGACAGTTTGGATTTTTACGATACAGAATGATTTTTTAAAAATTTTTTACGTTAATTTTTTAATTGTAATTTTTATTGAAATATTTTTATGTTTTACAAGATACAAACCTGATTGAAAGAAAAAAAAAAAAAAAAAAAAAAAAGACGTATACATAACAGATAATGGCAGATTAAACCGGATATGTAACAGATGTGCAGTAAATTATACTATCTGAAAAGGAGGGAGGACTTTCGAGACTTACAACAGAAATTTATTTTTACAGAGGGGGGAAAAGGAGGGCGTCTAAGTGGAGTTATAAGTTAAAGCCCCCGTCTCACATAGCGGGATCGTTAGCGAGATCGCTGAAACGTCACCGATTTTGTGATGTAACAGCGATCTCGCCATTTGTGACACAGAGCGGCGTCCGCCCCCCGGATCCCCGATCTCGCGGATCGTGCTTGAATCTCCTGGGCCATGTTTTGATCGTCGGCGTCCCGCTGGCCAGCATGCTTCGCTGTGTTTGACGCCCTTTATCAACGACGAGCGACCTCGTTGGCGACTAAAAACTCTGTGACATAGGCGTGATTTAGCTTTTGCTTTGCAACGCCCCCTCAGCTCTGATTGGTGGCCACCACTGCGACCTCGTCATAAAAGGCAACGTAGCAGCGCTCCCATCCATTGTTCCTGAGCGCTCTGTGGATACGGTGTTCCTGCAGCGCTCCCGTGCGAGTCACTAGTGCATTCTACCTGGATTTTACTTACTTGCTTGCTTGATCGACCCTGTCTGAGACGCTCTTGCGCTATTTCGTGCATTTTACAACGCCTGGACTTTTGCTCCATCTTGCAAGGTAGGCATTGTTTGGGATCTCAAATTAGGATCTTTGTTGCGTTTCCTTTTTTATAACTATTCTACATTTTGTTATGCTTTTACACTTGAAAGCAAAAGGGGGGCAGCTTGGCTTCTATGTGTGTACATGCGTTTTGGCATGAGCAGCGATTTTAGTTTTCCTGCCGCGCCCACCCCACCCATTGTAGGATCTTTGCTGCGTTTCCATTTATAGGTCAGCTATTATATTTAATCATAATTCGATTCTACATTTTTTTTATGCTTTTACATAGGCATGGGCAGCCATTTTAGTTTTCCTGCCGCGCCCACCCCCGCCATTGTACAATCTTTGCTGCGTTACCTTTTTTCGGTCAGCCAGCTATTATATGTAATCATAACTCTATTCTACATTTTAATGGAGGGCTGCTTGGCTTCTACGTGTGTACATACGCTTTGACATGGGCAGCCATTTTAGTTTTCCTGCCACGCCCGCACCCGCCATTTTAGGATCTTTGTAGCGTTTCCATTACTAATTACGTCAGCTATCAATTATATGCAAGCTTAACATTAAACATGTCCAGTTATAATAATTGCGTTTTTTTTTGTTTTGTTTTTTTAAAAACTTCTCTCATCTTTACCTTTTATTTTGCAGTTTAGACAGATCAGAGGTTGGGGGCATTGGATCACTGCCTGCAAGCAGGTTATCTGATGGAGCGCAGACATGGAGTGTGTACACAAAGCAATTAACAGGTAACTGTCAATGTTGGATAACCATCTGGGCCACAACACAGGGCAATTTTCCTATTTTCTGGTGTTCTATCTTTTTTAAACTTATTTTTCTTCTTTTTAGTCCCCTTAGGCTAGTTTCACACTTGCTTTTTTTTGCAGCGCGTTTTTCCCGCAAAAAAACGCATTGAAAAAACGCATACAAAAGCATACAACTGCTGCGTTTTTTTCAAGCATTTTTAT
>NW_027362097.1:712500-815000 GCF_039654945.1 Dendrobates tinctorius
AAACGCATAATGCGTTTTGTATGCGTTTGCTTTTTTTAGGCGAATGCGTTTTAACCAGTTTCTAGCCATGTTAACTCTTAAAACGCATGCGATTTTAAACGCAGGCATGCGCATGTCCATGCAAATGCCTGCGTTCCCATAGACTGTAATGTGATTTTTTTTGCGCATTCTGTGCGCAAGAGTTTTTTTGAGACAGGTCGGACGGACTAAACATGCAACAGGTTGCTTTCATGCAGTTAATGGACCTGTGACAGACAGGTAGAGCTATACCACTCTGTCAGGTTGTGTAAAAACATCTCTGGGAGAGGAAATAAAAAAAGTACCTAAAGTAAGACGAGCAATCTCCAAATTAAGGTGAAAGGTGGAGAATCACGCTACAGGTGAAAAGGAAAGGAGAGAGTCGACCACCATGTCCCAGGGAAGGAGAAAGACAAACGAGACTTCCCTTCAGAGACTCCTCTGATCGATCTCTCAGAGCACGCCAAAATACTCGGAGGACACTCGAGCATGCTCAGGGAGACCCAAGCAACGAGTATACTCGCTCATCACTAGTCCTGACCTATAACTTACAAATCAAGTACCACTGGACCAGGATAGCCAAGACAGCAATCTTGCCCTAGGGAGTCAACCTCCCATGAAAGAGAAAAAGGTCTGATACTAACTTGCCTAATCATAGAATGTAATCAAGGCTTTAAGGCCCCGTTACACATAATGATGTCCCAGCGATCCCACCAACGATCTGACATGGATGGGATTGCTGGGACATCGTAAGGCTGATCGCTGGTGAGCTGTCACATAGGCAGCCCCTCAAGCGATCAGGACCAGTGAGCAAGCTGGTTTCTAATGTAAACATCGGGTATCCATGAGCCGCGGCTCTTGGATACCCGCTGTTTACCTTGGAAACTGGCGTACATGCTGGTTTCCAAGGTAACATCGGGTATCTAAGAGCCGCGCGGCTCGTCACTGATCGCTGGTCTCTCGCTGCCACACGCAGAGAAGCGTGCTGGCCAGCAGGAGACCAGCGATCAAAAAATGGCCCAGAACGATCGAGCACGATCAGCGATACCTGGCAGGGGGGCCGGTCGCTGATCCCCGTCACACACAGCAATCTCGCTGGCGAGATCGCTGTGGCGTCACAAAATCAGCGATCTTGCTAGCGAGATCGCTGTGGTGACGGGGCCTTTAGACAGGCTCTGTCGCTCAGACCCATGTCTGCCTCCGAATGACACTAATCTAAAATGAATAACGGTGTGGTCTGCACAGGTATTGTGGAGAGTAGTGATGAGCGAGTATACTCCTTACTCAAGATTTCCCAAGCATGCTCGGGTGATGGAGTATTTGGATGTGCTCGGAGATTGTGTTCTGTTGCTGTAGATGCATGATTTGCGGCTGCTACCAGCCTGAATACATGTGGGGATTTCCTAACAAACAGGAATTCCCCACATGTATTCAGGCAGTCTAGCAGCCGTAAATCATGCAGCTACAGCAACAGAACACAATCTCCGAGCACATCCAAATACTTGGAGATCACCTGAGCATGCTCGGGAAATCTCGAGTAACGAGTATACTTGCTCATCACTAGTGGAGAGGAGACAGCTTTTTTTTTTTTTTCTTAGATCTATTCTTCGTATCAGCCTCCAGCTGACAGCTTATTAACCCATGGTTTCTGTGTCCCTGAATAAAGTGACAGAGAAATCCAAAGAGCATTATCATAACGGCAACATTGCTAGGATTCTAATAAACTTACACACACGAAAATCAGAAGTAGAAAACGACTTGCGGTGTGGATTTGAAATCCACTAGATGTCAATTTATGCAGCAGATCTTCACAGCGGATTTCATCCTGTGTAATGTCAATCTGCGTCAAAATCAGCAGCAAACGTGCATGTACATTCAAAATGGAGCATCAGAGCAAGTAGCGGATCTTTACGGATTTTTTGTTTCTTGCAGCATTTGCTGTAGTAACTGTGGATCATAAGATGGGGGTGGGGCGGTGTGTCTTAAGGAGGGTCACCCGTCTGACATCCATACGTCATAATGCGTAGGCTCGGTGACTGTGGATGGGAGCACAATTGGGCTTCAACAGAAGCAGAAAAATCGAGTGTCTTTTATGAGTCCACATCATACACCCCACATACTTACACAGCTTCCACTTCAGCTGCTTCTTTCAGCAAGCCGTCGTCCAACAACGCTTTAATAAGACTTGTGTATGTTCTGTTTGTTAATGGGACGTTATTCTGCTTGGCCTCCTGAAATACGGAGAATGCCTCTATAAAAAACAAAACCAAAAAAAAAAAACACATGAATAAAACATTTTTATTAGCATTGGATGAAGTGAACACGTCTCGGTCAAATAGAGAAATCGCTACTTTCAGCTAATAAAAAAAAAATAGATTTTATTTTTATTTTAATTTAAAAAGGAACCTCCAGACAGATTTTTTAAGGCCATGATGCAGGGCTATATATTGGATTATATAAGTAGCATTGCTTGAAGTCAATGGGGCGGTGTCCTAGTCCAGTGAAGTCAATGGGGCGGTGTCCTAGGCCGGTGGAGTCAATGGGGCTGTGTCCAAGGCCGGTGGAGTTAATGGGGCGGTGTCCTAGGCCGGTGGAGTCAATGTGGTGGTGTCATACGCCGGTGGAGTCAATGGGGCGGTGTCATAGTTCGGTAGTGTCATAACACATAATAAGCCCCTTCCTCTTTCTCCCCCTAGGCCTGTCAGCACTAGCTGCGCAGAAATCCCACACGTGTTTGGCCATCTGGTAGAGCCGGGGTGAATGAGTTTCCAAGTGAAAAGTTGAATGTACGAAATTAAGATTTTCAGTGATAGAAAGAGGAACCTTGCTGGGAGAAGTCATCTCCCCCTACAGCGCCATGACAGGTGAAATGAAGCATTACACACTGCCAATAGAAATCAATGAGCTGTCGGCACAATGCACAGATCCGTTGAGTTAATATATTAAGGTGTTATCCGAGCATGCTCATGTGCCAACAGTATCTTAGGCATGCAAAAATAATATGTTCGAGGGTCAGCGCCTTCATGTTTCGTGACTCTTCGATGGCCGCAACACATGCGTGGATTGCCTAACAAACAGCCGCGAAACATGCAAGCCTGGGAACTCAAACATATTTTTCGAGCACGCCAAAGACACTCAGTTAGCACCCGGGCATGCTCGGATAACACCTTACCGGAGCACGTTCCCTCCTCACTAATTACCACCCAATCAATAGAAAAGTGATAAAAATTAGACCTCATAGATGGAATTCCCACCGTTCTCCATGAACATGGCTGGAGATGTTGAAAGGAACGGTTGGTCACATTTGGGCCAAGCCGCTCAACTTCCATAGGTGCATTTACCCTGAAGGATTAATATGTCAAACACTCGTTTCACCGATCCGAGCACCAGATGAACAAGCCAAACGCTTTTTTCATTGGGTGAAATGATCGATCATTGTTCTCAGCAGCACAAATGGCCGCCTATGCGCATTGTACGATCTTGTTAGGTCTCGGTCAGTGCGCATCGTTAACCGCGGTATTAACGACCGCTGATCGGTATCTATTTACTGATCGGCGGGTGTTTAGTGCCGCCGGTCGATTCGTATATATGGACCTCGTCTATGGTGCCGGAGATATGAAGAAGCCAAGTGCAGCGCTGACAGTAGAGCGTACAAGGAGAGGATGGACGATGATCATTTATTTAGACCAGGATACAACTTTAGTTCAATATTCTAATAATATCAAACATTAGGATTTGGGCTGAGATTTTTACTTTAATGGGATGGGGAGAGGACACGATTTTGTGAGCCGCTTTTACGCGCCACATGATTTCCTATAGAAACAGCTCTTGGTAGATTTCTTTACAATCTTTAAGAAAAAGACAACTCCTTCCAGCTCTTCTGTGACTGATTAACAGTTTTATTTCACATATTCACAAAATCTGTCAAGTTTATGAAAAGAAAATTTGAAATAGCAAAAAAACGGTAGCCACACATCTCACACAGATAAGCCCCCCCGAACGAGACTGTGCGGCAATAAACACGTCATTGACACCGTAATCCAGACTGCAGCGCCTGGAAGCATTATAGCAGTGATTGGGACGAGGAGACGGAGCGCACGAGCAGGCCATCTCCCGTATCGCATAGGACAGAGGACAAGTCTATACATCCAGGACAAATGGAGCGTGCGGAGGACGGCAGTCTATTGTTACCTGTGATCAGTTGGTTAAGGCTGATGGGAAGCTGGTTAGAGCTAACCATTCATCCCACACTCACTCAGGTTATAGGACATTTTTTAATGTTACCAGCTAAAATAAAATGCAGAATTAAAGGGGTTGTTCCTTTTCTGACAGTATTGCTCCCCAAGTGCAGTTTGTTATAAATTAAAAGTAAAAATGTACCTTGCTCACCTTTCCCAGGTCCAGTGAAGAGTCTCCACCGCTGCTCCCAATGTCTGTTATCGTCTGCAGCGCTGACATCATGTGGTCAGCATGACAGCCAATCAGTGGCTCTGAGGAGAACATTCAGTCTATATGACCAGAGCTGCTGAGATCACCGATTGGCCGATGTAACAGCACTGCAGCCAATTCTGGACACGGGGAACAGTGGCAGAGAGTAAGCATTGGACCCGGGGAAGGTAAGAAAGGAGACAACTCCATTAAAAGGGCTTTGCAGCAAAAAACACAAAATATATACATTTATATACACACATATGTTAGTTCACCAGACTTAGCGCCACTCTTGTCCATGGATGGTGTTGGGTACTGCAGTTCAGCTCCATTCACTTTGCTTAAAAGAAAAAACGGTAAGTAAAATCAATCCCCCACCCACCCAACACCACATATCTGAGCATGCAGGTCTTTGAAATCCATGGACACCTATAAATTAGAGCACTTCCTAAGCCTCTGCCTCCAGTGGCTCTTTCCCTTCCAAGCAGCAGCCTCCTAGGATTGATAGGACACTGTGTGTGACTTCACGTAAGGAAATCACACAGGAACCTATCAGGCTAAATAGGCTGGTGATGGTGGAGAATCAATCTAGGGAGGCAGAGGCTCGGAAAGTGCTCCAATATATAAGGTGTCCATGGATTTAGCTTTCAAAGACCTGCATACCCATATATGCGATTTTTGGAGGGGTGGCTGGGTGTTAATTTTACTGACCGATTCCCTTTAAAGGGAATCTGTCACCTCATTTTTGGCCTATCAGCTGCCGGCACCACCATCAGGGGCTTATCTACAGCATTCATACATACATACAGTCTGTAATGCTGTAGATAAGCCCCCGATGAAAGATAAGAAAAACATGTTAGATTATACTCACCGGGGGGTGGAGTCGGGTGCGGTGGGTGTCGCGGTCCAGTGCCTCCCATCTTCATACAATGATTCCCTCCTCCTTGCTTTACCCTCGGCTCCTGCGCAGGTGTACTTTATCTGCCCTGTTGAGTAAAGTATTGCAGTGCGTAGGCGCCGGGAAAGGTCAGAGAGGTCCCACGCCTGCGCACTGCAGTACTTTACTTTGCCCTCAACAGGGCAGATAAAGAACGTCTGCACAAGAGCCAAGGGAGAAGCAAGGAGGAGGACATCATCGTATGAAGATGGGAGGCGCCGGACCGGACGGCGACACCCATCGGACCGGACCGAACACCAGGGGGAGTATAATCTAACTTTTTTTCTTATCTTTCAGGTTACATCGGGGGCTTATCTACAGCATTACAGAATGCTGTAGATAAGCCCCTGATGGCGGTGCCAGCAGCTGATAGGCCACAAATGGGAAGACAGATTCCCTTTAAATAAACGTATTGCCACTGACATCCATATGGTGTTAAAGACACATGCACATGTCACCAGGATACCTGGGCTCAACCGTGTTCACATACCACTCCCCATTAGTGATCGGCACATGTGGTAACCCCAGCGTAAGGACTAGTTCAGTGTACACACATTACAAGAGGTCAACCCACCAAATACATTTATCACTCGTCCAGAGGGCAGGTAATAAAGGTATCATCACTGGGACCCTCATCAATCCAGGGAACAAGTGTTCCCAAATAGTTTGTGCGAATAAAATGCTACTGCACATGTATGACCACCATTCAATTCTGATGGAGATCGTGCACAGGTGCCTGTAGTCAGGATTAGTAGGAATCAAAAGATACGAGTTATGGTAGGACACCTCTGTATGAGTCCGCTGTAGTCGTTCAGTGCTGCGAGGGAAAAGTTAAGACATTTTTGTGTCTTATGGATAACAGTGCAGAGCTGTACCCTGCTGCTCTTACATAGAGCTGCACGTGACGCAGACGGGATCAGCAACTATTCAAAGAAAAGTGGAAAAAAAAAGAAAAACCTACCTGTGATCTGTCCATCCTTACATAGGTCTATGACTCTTTTACCAGATCCTCTGACTGACTTAGCACTATGTTCAATCTGAAATAAGAAAAAATAATGGAGGTTCGTATTTAGTGTACTAACAAAAATACAACATACCTATTGGAATAGTACAGATTTAGAAAACACCTGAAAAATGCTTTGTAGGGTGAAATTACATAATTACTATGGTTGAAAAAAAAGACAAATATCCATCTAGTACAACTGATGGAAGGGAAAGGACAAAGGGAATGGAGTATGCATGACCCAGTCTGACCCAAGAGTTAATTTTGTTTCCACCTAATCCCAATTGTTGATGCACTGGACTCCAGAGTTTTCCAGTTTTGGAAAAATCCTTTTCCTTCGGCTGCAGTTTGCCATAGAAAATGAACAAACTGTGCTTTACTCACCCTTCCCGAGTCTATTACAGAGTCTCCAGTGCCTTATTGTATGCAGTGCTGACTATGCTGCACCCAAATCAGTGAGCTCAATTGCTCAGAAACGCCCCAAGCTAGCAGAGGCCCGGCAGAGAGGCCCCAAGCTAGCCGAGGCCCGGCAGAGAGGCCCCAAGCTAGCCGAGGCCCGGCAGAGGCCCCAAACTAGCCGAAGCCCGGTAGAGAGGCCCCAAGTTAGCCGAGGCCCGGCAGAGTTGTTGAGAGTCCTGGCAGGCATCTACCAATGCTTCATGGGGCAGATCAGCACAATATCTGGATTCCATCATATTTCACACGTGTCTGTACCGGCTACTGCAGCTCAATCCCATTTACTTCTATTGAGTAGAACTGTCATATATTGTACGCTGCACCAGCTGTACCTAGACGTGCAGGCAATTGCATTTCTATGGATAAAATTGAACAAGAGCTGCCATAGTATTTGTAGGACTGTTCTATTAACAGGATATCATTTCTGAGACCCACCAGAAATCCTGAGAACGAAAAGATCAAATTTCCATTTGAGATTGGAGCAGTAACGAGCATGTGCGACTGCCACTCAGACAGCGAATGAAGCGGAGGTCGCACATGCTCACCACAGCTCCATTCACACAGGAGACCTTGGGACTACCATTCTCATGATAAATAAGGATCCCAGCAGCCAAGACTCTCAGAGATCATACATTTATCCCTTATTATATGTGTATAGGCAATAGACATGGCTTATGTGAAAATCCCGTTTAATAGCACCTGGCAATAAAAGTGTTTTCCCATTTTGGGCTTTCTTAGCCTAAAAACAAAACTGTGAACATTTAACTCCTGGATGAATTTTGAAGAATGGAGCATAGGTACCTCTGATATATGAATATTAGGATCTTGCCCATTTTTCTTAAATATGTTTTTTAGCAGGTTCAGCGTAGTCTCCTGGGGTACAACACCTTCCTCCTGCATTTTGTTCCATGCGCTCTGCGTCTTTTCCCAGTCGTTATTCTTATCTGTAACACAAAAGACAAAGGATTATAATAAATGAAAAGGCAATTGCTGATAGGAACGGCGACAAAAACAAGCCGAGAATACTGATATATAATGGCCCGACAGAGGTCCAAAGGACACAACGGGCCTCAGTCATGTGAGCTGGACCCGACTTACACATCTAAGAATACAAGAAACACTAACACCAAGACGTTCACACAAAGGAGGAGTGTGACATTACAGCTCAGCTCCACTGATTTATATGAAGCCAAAGGTGCATTACCAGACACAACCCATGGGCAGGGGTGGCGCTCTTTTTGGAAGAAAGCAGCCATGTTTTTCAAACCCAGGTGAAGCCACTTCAGGAAAATGCCACAGGTCGTGTTACTAAGACGGCTCTGCCACGGTTCTGATGACAGATGTGTCACTGCCATATTTCGCTCTATACGCACTTCCATTGGGAAGAACACCTGAAGAACGAACATGCTACTTCTTTTAACCACTTCATAGGTTTCCGAACCCTGAATCCGTTAAGAAGCAACATAAGACAGAATATATGCAGTTTCCTTGTTTTTTTACATTGCTTTGCATTATGTTCATTTTTTGCGTCTTTTTCTGGGGGGAAGAATCTAGGCAGAATCCACCAGAAAGAGACATCATGTGGACATACGTTTCCCGCTTCTATTTGATTAAGGACAAATTTTTCACAATACAATATCACAAAATACTAGTAAAACCCCCGACAGGCTGCAATTCACACCAAATAGTAGAAAAGACAGCGCCTCAAACGTTGGTGAAAAAGAATTCACATTTTATTCTGTCTCCTGTGGCAACGTTTCGATCCAAAGATCTTGGATCGAAACGTTGCCACAGGAGGCAGAATAAAATGTGAATTCTTTTTCACCAACGTTTGAGGCGCTGTCTTTTCTACTATTTGGTATGGACTTTTTTCCGGGATGAACTCCCTGGATGTGACGTGTGGCTTACTTAGTGTCCTGTAGGACTCTGGCTATATGAGGTGCGGTTTAACGTATAATTTTTGATAGGCTGCAATTCACTTCACAACTGAGTGGCCACATATAGATACACGTGGTCAAAATTGTTGGTACGCCTCATTTTATGACAGAAAAACCCACAATGGTGACAGAAATAACTTGAATCTGACAAAAGTGATAAGAAATCAAAAATCTATGAAAATGAACAAATGAAAGTCAGACATTGCTTTTCAACCATGCTTCCACAGAATTTAAAAAAAAATAAAACTCATGAAATAGGCCTGGACAGAAATGATGTCCAGAACTTTGTAAAAACAAAAAACAAAACAGTCAATTAGTTACTAATAGAGGCAACAACCTGCATGTCATTGACGGCTCCTGATGGCGATTCTGCTGCTCCCTGTCAACAGAGCAGCTTTCTCTCTTCCACGCTGCTCTGTTGATGGGGCATGACTGCCAACGTCATGTTGATTGGCAACTGGCTTTTCCAGTTAGGGATCCGGCTTTCAATCAGAATGACATCAGCAGTCCGGCCCTGTCAAAAGAGCAGAGCGGAACGGAAAAGGAGCCGCCTCCCTGCTGACATCAGCAAAAGCAGCTGTTTCTCAGGCAGGAGCGGTCTGTGCCAGCAAAGAAACTACAAGCCTGTTCGTACTTGGGGACTATTTTTTCCCTTTTCCATATACCTTCTCTAACAGGAAAGGTAAGAAAGGATACATCTGCAGGTGACAGACTGAGTCTGTATGTAGCTATAGACTTTTAACCCCTTCACGACCAGTGACAGCGTATGCGTCATGAAAGTCGGTGCCAATCCAACCAATGACGCATACCCTGTGTCATGACTTCAAAGCCCCCTTGCGGGTCGGGTGACCGGGGTCAATGAAAGGTCACCCAACCTGCAGATACAGGGGGCTTTGTACTTCACCCCATGACTACGATCGCTCTGATTGGCTGTTAAAAGTGAAACAGCCAATCAGAGCAATAGTAATATTTCATCAATGAAAACTGATGAAATATTACAATCCAGCCATGGCCGATGTTGCAGTAGCATCGGACATGGCTGGAAACCCAGATCCGACCCCCCCACACCGACTCACGGGGCGGCAATGTGCCGCCGCCGTCATCATCAGCTCCCCTCCCCCTTCTCTCCTCTCCCCCACCTTCCGACCCCCCCCCCCCCCCCCCCTCAGGCTCCCGGTGTCCCGCTGTTCTGCTTCATGGGCGCCGCCATCTTGGAAAATTCTCATTCATTCATTTTGATCACTATGATATTCTTTCACAGTGATCAAAATGAAAAAAATAGTAAATAAACCCCCCCTTTATCACCCCCATATGCAGGCACATATAACAAAATAAAGAAATTATTTTTATTTTTCCATTAGGGTTAGGGCTGGAATTAGGGCTAGGGTTGGAAGTAGGGTTAGGCTTGGAAGTAGGGTTAGGCTTGGAAGTGGGGTTAGGGTTGGAATTGGGGTTAGGGTTGGAATTGGGGTTAGGGTTGGAATTGGGGTTAGGGTTGGAATTGGGGTTAGGGTTGGAATTGGGGTTAGGGTTGGAATTGGGGTTAGGGTTGGAATTGGGGTTAGGGTTGGAATTGGGGTTAGGGTTGGAATTAGGGTTAGGGTTGGAATTAGGGTTAGGGTTGGAATTAGGGTTAGAATTAGGGTTGGGATTACGGTGTGGCTTGAGTTAGAGTTGGGATTAGGGTTAGGGGTGTGTTGGGGTTAGGTTTGGAGTTAGAATTGAGGGGTTTCCACTGTTTAGGCACATCACGGGGTCTCCAAACGCGACATGGTGCCACCATTTATTCCAGCCAATTTTGCGTTCAAAAAGTCAAACAGTGCTCCCTCCATTCCAAGCGCCGACGTGTGCCCAAACAGTGGTTAACCCCCACATATGGGGTACCAGCGTACTCAGTAAAAATTGCACAACAAGTTTGGGGGTCTAATTTCTTCTGTTATGACTTGGGAAAATAAAAAATTGGGGGCTAAAAAATTATTTTTGTGGAAATTTTTTTTTTTAATTTTCACGGCTCTGCGTTATAAGCTTCTGTGAAGCACTTGGGGATTCAAAGTGCTCACCACACATCTAGATAAGTTCCTCGGGGGGTCTAGTTTCCAAAAAGGGGTTACTTGTGGGGGGGTTTCCACTGTTTAGGAACATCAGGGGCTCTGCAAACGTAACATGACGCCCGCAGACCATACCATCAAGTCGGCATTTCAAAACGTCACTACTTCCCTTCCAATCCCCGACGTGTGCCCAAACAGTGGTCCCCCCACATATGGGGTACCAGCGTACTCAGGACAAACTGGACAACAACTTTTGGGGTCGAATTTCTCCTGTTACCCTTGTGAAAATAAAAAATAGAGGGCTAAAAAAATCATTTTTTTGAGGAAAAAAAAATATTTTTATTGTCACGACTCTGCGTTATAAATTTCTGTGATGTACCTGGGGGTTCAAAGTGCTCACTCTGCATCTAGATAAGTTCCTTAGGGGGTCTAGTTTCCAAAATTGGGTCATTTGTGGGGGAGCTCCAAAGTTTAGGCACACAGGGGCTCTCCAAACACGACATGGTGTCCGCTAACGATTGGAGCTAATTTTCAATTCAAAAAGTCAAATGGCGCTCCTTCCCTTCTGAGCCCTGCCGTGCGCCCAAACAGTGATTTATGACCACATATGGGGTACCAGCGTACTCAGGACAAACTGGACAACAACTTTTGGGGTCCAATTTATCCTGTTACCCTTGGGAAAATAAAAAATAGTGAGCTAAAATATCATTTTTGAGGAAAAAAAAAAAGATTTTTTAATTTTCATGGCTCTGCGTTTATAAACTTCTGTGAAGCACTTGGGGGTTCAAAGTGCTCACTACATATCTAGATAAGCTCCTTGAGGGGTCTAGTTTCCAAAATGGGGTCACTTGTGGGGGGCTTCCACTGTTTAGGAACATAAGGCTCTGCAAACGTAACATGACGACCACAGACCATTCCATTAAGTCGGCATTCCAAAATGGCGCTCCTTTCCTTCTGAGCTCTCCCATGCATGCAAACAGTGGTTCCCCCCTACATGTGGGGTATCGGTGTACTCAGGACAAATTGCACAACAACTCTTGTGGTCCAATTTCTTCTGTTAGCCTTGTGAAAATAAAAAATGGGCTAAAAAATCATTTTTGAGGAAAAAAAAAAAGGAGATTTTTGTGTACTCACCGTAAAATCTCTTTCTCTTAGCCTTTAATTGGGGGACACAGAACCGTGGTGTTATGCTGCTGTCCACTAGGAGGCGACACTATGCATAATCTGAAAAAGATTAACTTTGGCTCCTCCTCTGCAGTATACACCCCTGGACGGCGTCAGCCTTCTCCAGTTTTGTGCAAAAGCATTAGGAGGAATATACCAGAAACATAACCATGCCTGTAAAAAAAAAAGGCTACTATAAACAGGCTCAAACAACAATATGAGAACCCAACCGTAACAACGGCCCGCAAGGGCTACAGGGTGGGAGCTGTGTCCCCCAATTAAAGGCTAAGAGAAAGAGATTTTACGGTGAGTACACAAAAATCTCCTTTACTCTGTCGCCTTATTGGGGGACACAAAACCGTGGGACGTCCTAAAGCAGTCCCTGGGTGGGAAGCAGTGGACGAATATTGTGCCGACAGTCCCCTAGACTTGGAGTACTGCCGCCTGCAGGACCCGTCTACCCAGGCTCGCATCCGCTGAGGACTGGGTATGCACTCTGTAGTGTTTTGTAAATGTGTGCAGGTTAGTCCAAGTGGCTGCCTTACACACTTGATGTGCTGAGGATTGATGCCGAATGGCCCAAGAGGCCCCTACCGCCCGCGTAGAGTGTGCCGTGATACCGGCCGGAAGAGGAGAATTGTTGAGGCGGTAAGCCTCTTGAATGGTGGACTTGATCCACCTAGCAAGGGTGGCTTTGGAAGCCGGTAGGCCCTTGCGAACGCCTTCTGGAAGAAGGAAAAGTGAATCAGACTTCCGGAAAGGAGCAGTCCTAGACACGTAAACACGCAATGCCCTGACAAGGTCAAGCGTATGCAGAGCCTTCTCTACCCTATGAACGGGAGCCGGGCAAAGAGACGGTAGTGATATTTCCTCATTGAGGTGGAAGCTGGACCCGACCTTCGGAAGGAAGGATGGTACTGTACGGAGAACCACCTTGTCCTGATGAAAAAAAACAGGAAGGGTTGTCTGCAGGAAAGAGCTGAAAGTTCAGACACCCTGCGTAGCGAGGTGATTGCCACCAGGAAAACCACTTTCTGCGATAGAAAGCGGAGTGAGACCACCCTAAGGGGTTCAAAAGGAGGTGACTGTAGTGCTGTCAAGACCAGGTTGAGGTCCCACGTCTCCAACGGACGTTTGTAGGGGGGAACCAATCGGGAAACCCCTTGGAGAAAAGTCTACACTTGCGGCTTGTTAGCAATACGCCTCTGAAAGAGCACTGAAAGCGCTGAGACCTGGCTCTTCAGCGAGCCCAGGGATAGCCCGGCGTCCAGGCCTGACTGAAGGAACCCGAGGGCCTTTGGAAGAGAATAGGGAAGTGGAATCTGCCCACGAGAGTCGCACCATGTGAAGAAAAACCTTCCAGGTACGATAGTAAATCCTGGCTGAAGTTGGCTTTCGAGCCCTGATCATGGTTTTAACAACGTCCGGTGAAAAACCTGCTTGGGTCAAAACCCAGGTCTCAATGGCCACTCCGTCAAATTGAGAGCCCCTGAGTTCTGGTGGAAGAACTGGCCTTGTGACAGGAGGTCGGGACGTGTGGGGAGACGCCAGGGAGCGTCTGCTGTGAGTTGCACGACGTCGGCGTACCATGTACGCCTGGGCCAGTCTGGAGCGATCAGAATGGTGGGAACACCCTCTTGTTTGATCTTCCTCAGGACTCTGGAGATCAGGGGGAGGGGTGGAAAAAATGTACAGAAGCTGGAACTGGGTCCAGTCCTGAACCAGGGCATCTGCTCCGAGCGATCGCGAATCGCGCGTCCTGGCCATGAAATTGGGAACCTTGGCATTGAGATGGGATGCCATCAGATCCACGTCCGGGGTCCCCCAACGATGACAGATCTGACCGAAGACTTCGGGATGGAGAGACCATTCCTTGTCGGCTGAGATAGTCGGCTTCCCAGTTGTCCACGCCCGGAATGTGGACCGCGGAGAGTACCGACCTTGCATCCTCCGCCCACTGTAGGATACGCTTTACTTCGGTCATCGCCTGGATGCTGCGGGTGCCGCCTTGATGGTTCACGTATGCCACTGCCGTGGCATTGTCCGACTGTACTCTGATATGAAAGTCTGCCAGCAAGTGATGGAAGGCTTGCAACGCCAGGAAGATGGCCCGAATTTCCAGGATGTTGATGGGCATGGTCGATTCCCTTGGTGACCACCTGCCTTGCGCTCTGTGATGTAGGTGCACCGCTCCCCAACCCATAAGGCTTGCGTCGGTGGTCAAAACCTTCCATTGACCGGAAAGGATTTTCCCCTTGCAAGCGAGGTTGGCTTGAGCCACCCGTGCAGGGACCTCCTGGTGTTTGCTGATAACCGGAACTCCCTGTCGAGGGAGAACGGATTCCTGTCCCAGGACTTGAGGATGGCCAGTTGAAGGGGTCTGAGGTGAAACTGGGCAAATGGTACCGCCTCCATTGCTGCTGCCATCCTGCCAAGTACTCTCATGGTATACCGGAGAGATCTGGGGGACTTGCGGAGGAGTGTGTGAACTCCCAGACGGAGAGCCAGTGCCTTGTCCCTGGGGAGGATCACCAGACCCTTGGAGGTGTCGAATAGCATCCCCAGGAAGGTCAGAGACTGACTCGGGGTAGTTGAGGACTTCTGTAAATTGACTAACCATCCCAGGCGCGTCAGAGTGTCGATCGTGATCGAGACGTTGACCTCGCCGTCCTTGAGGGTGGAGGACTTGATGAGAAGGTCGTCCAGGTATGGAACGACTACTATGCCTCTGGAGTGCAGAACATCCATGGTAGCTGCCATGACCTTTGTAAATGTTCTGGGGGCCGTGGCCAGACCGAACGGGAGGGCCACAAACTGATAATGGTCTTGGTTGATTGCGAATCTGAGAAACCTCTGATGGGAGGGAGCAATTGGTATATGCAGGTATGCGTCCTGTATGTCTATGGAGGCAAGATATTCTCCTTTTTCCATAGACGCAACGATTGACCGGAGGGATTCCATGCGGAAGTGACGAACTCGAACGTACTTGTTGAGTTGCTTGAGGTCTAGTATGGGTCGGACGCTGCCTCCCTTCTTGGGCACCACGAACAGGTTGGAGTAGAACCCTCGGAAGCGCTCTTCTGCTGGGACTGGCACTATGACTCCTGCTCGCAGGAGGGAAGAAACCGCTTGACGGAAGGCCTGAGCTTTGAGCGGGGATTTTGGAGGGACAGATGGAAAAAAACCTGTGCGGTGGGCTGGTAGTAAACTCTATTTTGTATCCTGAAGACACTATTTCCTTGACCCACTTGTCTTCTGTAATAGGCAGCCAGACCTGCTGAAAGAGTAGCAGTCGTCCGCCAACAAGTGGGGTGTCTTCGAGAGGGCATGAGTCAGGACGAGGGAAAAGTCTGAGGTTTTCCTCCTTTAGGTTTTGCCTGGCTTGCCTTTGATTGCCAGTTCCTGTCCGGCCTCTGTGCCGCCGTGTGTTGTCCCTGCGGGGGGAACGATTACGGTTTTGTGCTGGGCGTGAGACGGACCAGCCCGAAGAATTCCGAAAGGATCGGAAACGAGATTGATTACGCCTTTTAAACGTGCGTTTTGGTCTTAGTTGAGGGAGGGAAGTACTTTTGCCCCCGGTAGCATTGGATATCATTGTATCCAGCTTTTCACCGAAAAGACGGCCACTGAAGTACGGGAGATTTGTTAGGGACTTTTTTTGAGGCCGCATCCGCTTTCCATTCTCTTAGCCAGAGAATACGCCGGATTGTAATGGCGTTTGATGCTATTCCCGCTATTCCTCTTGCAGAGTCCAACGCTGCAAGGACCATGTAATCTGCCACCACTGCAATTTGCACCGCCTGGTCCGCCATCTGAGGATTTGAAGCTTGAAGGCCCTTTTGCAATAGAGCAGCACAAGCCATGATGGCCTTGGCTGCCCAGACTAAAGCAAATGCGGGAGCCAAAGAGGCACCTGCCGCTTCAAAGATTGAACGAGCCATGCGTTCGACTTGTCTGTCTGCTGTGTCCTTGAGGGTTGATCTGTCCGGCAGCGAGAGAAGCGTTTGTGCTGCCAGCCCAGAGACTGGAGGGTCCACTTCAGGCGGATCTGTCCAATCCTTGGTGTCTTTCTGTGGAAAGGGGTATTTTGCTTCCAAATACTTGCGATTGGCGAATTTTTTCTCAGGCTGCGAAAAATGCTTAGAAAGGATTTTTTGGAATTCCGGGTGATTAGGGAAGACCTTCGATGGTTTCTGAACACTTTCAAAGGAAATGTTGTGTTCTGGTGCTTCCGGGGTTGGATCTGAAATGTCCAGCACCCGAAGGATGGAAGAGACGATATCCTCAACTATCGCAGTATTGCTAGGGGGACTAGGGAGCAAAGCGTTCTCTGTTTCGTTATCTGAATTGGAGTCACATATGCCCTCTGAGTCCTGCGCATCGCTAAGGAGCTCCCTAGCGGGCGAACTAGAGCGGAGGTTTCCCGTAGTCTGGGATCATTGTGGAGATCCGCATTGTCCTTCTCTATCAGGGGACGGCCTCGGTGACCTGAGGCCACTGTGTCTTTCCCTGGAGGGGGAAGACCTATTGCTATGTGAGGACACAGCTGAACGCGACCTGTGGGTCCGCTTACGCCTCGAACTGTCGGAAGCGCCCTGATCATGAGACCGGACGTCCCTTTGCTGGGTAACGTTCATAGCCGAGACATGACCCTGCAGAGCCTGCAGTAATGTGGAGGTCAGGTTATCTATAGACTGTGTCATAGACTGCGACATCTGAGTTGCCCATTCCAGCGCAGTAGCGGTCGCAGAAGCGTTGGTAGGGACTTCTTGGGGTTCTGCGCCTTTTTTTTTTTTTGGGTACAGTCCCGGCAGTGCGGATACGTGCTGCCGCTGGGGAGAGTGCAGACTGCATAAAAGCAGTCTTGCCTGGTTCTTTTCTTTGAGCCCGACATAGTACCTAGGCTGATTAATAGAGACCCTACAGGGGTATCTACGCAGAGGAAAAAGGAGTAGGAGAGCGCTATAGGTTATAGGAATTCACAGCTGAGTACCAAGGACCCAGCTGTGATCTTACCCCACCGGTGCTCCCCTTAGGTCCAGCGCTGATACGCTGATAAACCCCATGTCCTGTGCCCCCGGAGACTCTGTGCTGCCTTCCTCCAGGTGCAGCAAGATGGCCACCGGATTCTGAGGTGGAGAGGGAAGGGGGCGGAGAGCTGGAAAAGGGCGCGCTGGGCCATGTAAAAGCGCGCCCTTCCTGCCTCGATCCGCCCCTTCTATGACACTGCAGTGTCATTTTCGTCATCCGGGGGGGCGTGCCAGGGGCGGGCCGGGGGCGGGGAAAAGGCGGCGGCTTCGGCTAGGCCGAAGCCGCGGTCTAAATTAGAGGCCTGATGCCCAGGAGGGCTCCAGAGCGGCGCGGTAGTCCGGGAGGGGGTCGGATTTGCACCGGACCCCCCCAGAATGGGCGACTGGCTAGCGGTGGGGGCAGCAGTGCTAGCGGTTCCTGTGTGGGGGGGTCCCTGGAGCGCCATGGAGCCACTGCTGCTGCAGAGGCAGGGGCGCAGAAAGCCCTGTCTCTGCTGTGCCACGTCTGCCTGCACCCTCCCCCGGCCCCAGCAGGATCCCACAGCTGGGCTGGGGTCCCTGGTGCAGAATGATGTCTGTACTCCGACCCTACCTGCAGCGTCTCAACCTAATGCCCCCTGCGGGGGATTAGGGAGGGTGCGTCTGTCACCGTCAGGGGGTCTTCATCCTTGCCTCAACCCAGACCCTGAAGGGGGTTGGGGAAGGAGGGGGGGGTCTCAACTTCGGACCAGTACCCGAGGGACTGGGGAAGGAGCGACATGGGGGACCGCCATCTCTACTTCAACTGGGCACCCCTAAAAAGGGGGCCAAGGAAGGAGCCATGCCGGGAGTCTCGCTGGAGACCCACTTTTCTTCATCTGTTCCGACGAAAGGAAAAAAAGAAAAAAAGGTGTGCCTCCTTGCGACACTAAGCAAAAACTGGAGAAGGCTGACGCCGTCCAGGGGTGTATACTGCAGAGGAGGAGCCAAAGTTAATCTTTTTCAGATTATGCATAGTGTCGCCTCCTAGTGGACAGCAGCATAACACCACGGTTCTGTGTCCCCCAATAAGGCGACAGAGTAATGATTATTTTCACTGCTCTGTGCTATAAATTTCTGTGAAGCACTTGGGGGTTCAAAGTGCTCACTACACATCTAGATAAGTTCCTTGGGTGGTCTAGTTTCCAAAATGGGGTCACTTGTGGGGGAGTTCTAATGTTTAGGCACACAGGGGCTCTCCAAACGCGACATGGTGTCCGCTAACAATTGGAGCTAATTTTCCATTCAAAAAGTACTTTTTTTTTTTAACGGATCAATTTGTGAAGCACCAGGGGTTTTAAAGTGCTCATTATGCACCTAGGTAAGTTCCTTGGAGGGTCTAGTTTCCAAAATGGGGTCACTTGTGGGGGAGCTCCAATGTCTAGGCACACAAAGACTCTCCAAACACGACATGGCAACCGCTAAATATTTCAGCATATTTTCCATTCAAAAAGTCAAATGGCGCTCCTTCCCTTCTGAGCCCTGCCGTGCACACAAACAGTGGTTTATGACCACATATGAGGTATCGGTGTACTCAGGAGAAATTGCCCAACAAATTTTAGAATCCATTTTATCCTGTTGCCCATGTGAAAATGGAAAAATTGATGCTAAAATAAAATTTTTGTTGGAAAAATTAAAATGTCCATTTTTTCCTTCCACGTTGCTTTAGTTCCTGTGAAGCACCTGAAGGGATAATAAACTTCTTGAATGTGGTTTTCAGCACCTTGAGGGGTGCAGTTTTTAGAATGGTGTCACTTTTGGGTATTTTGTGCCATATAGACCCCTCAAAATGACTTCAAATGTGAGGTGGTGCCTAAAAAAAATGGTGTTGTAAAAGTGAGAAATCGCTGGTCAACTTTTAACCCTTATAACTTCCTAACAAAAAAAAAAATTTGTTTCCAAAATTGTGCTGATGTAAAGTAGAAATGTGGGAAATGTTAACTATTAACTACTTTGTGTCACATAACTCTCTGGTTTAACAGAATAAAAATTAAAAAATTTGAAAATTGCGAAATTTTCTAAATTTTCTCCAAATTTCTGATTTTTCCACAAATAAACGCAAAAATTATCGACCTAAAATTACCACTAACATGAAGCCCAATATGTCATGAAAAAACAATCTCAGAATCGCTAGGATGCGTTGAAGCGTTCCAGAGTTATTACCTCATAAAGGGACACTGGTCAGAATTGCAAAAAATGGCCTGGTCATTAAGGTCAAAATAGGCTTGGTCATGAAGGGGTTAAAGGCAATGAAATTAGGTAATACTAAAAGAATACTTGCCATAAATTTTGAAGAGTTGAAAGTACATGTTCTCTCGATCAGAGCCAAAAAGTTTCTGGGAGATTTCAACACACTTCTCCAACAAATCCACCTGTAACACAGAAAAAAACAAGAATTTCAGATAATGGATAGGTAATGTAACATTAGCATATAAGGGTGCTCAACTTCCCAAGTAAACATTCACTTAAAGGGATGGTGACGGGGATGAAAAAAATATATTTGTAAATGGCTTCAGGGTAGTTAAAATTAATAAAAATAGAAATCCCCCTCGCTGATCCCCGGCAACTCCTGTTCTGATTGCTAGCCTGGCTCTTGCTGGAGTCTACTTCGTGGTCCTTTCGCAGCATCAGAAATAACCAGCTTAAAGGGGTTGTCTATAACTCAGACAACCCCTTCTCAACCCCTATGCTTAACCCTTGTAAATTAGCCGCTGCGACAATCATTGCTCTTGGGGCTACAAAACGATGCACTTAACTTTTTCAGGTTGCCTCAGAATGGAGCAGCGCTCGGGTGTCCAACTTGCTGCTTAATTTTGTAATAGATAAAAAGTTTCCCATTTTGTTGATTGCTGCGGTTCCTAGTGATAATTTGTTTTCACTGGGCAATCCCTTTAAAAATTACATCCATGTTACAAGAATGATTAGGAGCCCACCTAGTCAGTACAGTTGTACTGACTAGGTGGACTGTAGAGAGGAAGCTGGGTAGGACAAGTGCCCAGCTAATTAATGTGGAAAAAAACAAGAAAAAGGTTTCCTCTATAACTGAACCTCCATTTATCTCAAGAAAACGTGGGGGGAAAAACAAAAAATGTACACAAGCACTAACAGGCAGGTAGTTGAGCCTGCCGTGCCTGCCACCATTCTTCTACAGCAAAGATGGGCCACAGACGTCCCTGCCGGGGATTCAGAAGCCTCTGCTGACGTTATGTCAGCAGAGCGGAGGCTTAGTTTCCGGTCCGCTATGTCAGATGGGCTTCCGAGATCATTCTGATTGACAGCTAGATCCTCACTACCTGTCGCAGGAGAGGTTTCAACCACTCTGTGCCAGGAAAGAACGGCGCCGTGCACAACAGACAGGTACCGTATTTTCCGGCGTATAAGACGACCCTCAACTTTTCCATTTAAAATATAGAGTTTGGGATATACTCCCCGTATAAGTCGGGGTCATCTTATACGCCGGATGTCGTCTTATACTGCGTGTACGGAGCTCTGCGGTCACCGCATATGGTGCGGGGAGCAGTCCCGATGACGAGGTGCCTTACTGGGAAGGCGTAACTGAATCAAGCCCATCCTTGTATCCTATTACCTCCTTCTTTCACCCGTCCAGCCCGCCCTTTACTGCCTCTTAAGTCTCCGGAGGATGGAAATGAAACCGCTCTCTTTCACCCGTCCGGCCCGCCCTTCTATGCCTTTCAAATCTCGTGGGGATGGAAGTGAAGCCGCTTCTTCTTTCACCCGTCTGGCCCGCCCTTCTCTGCCTCTCAAATCTCACGAGGATGGAAGTGAAGCAGCACATGCGCGCCTGTGCCGCTTCACTTCCAGCCCCGTGAGATTTCCATCCTCCGGAGACTTGATAGGCAGAGAAGAGCGGGCTAGACGGGTGAAAGGAGGAGGTAATAGGATACAAGGGCGGGCTTGATTCACTTACACCTTCCCGGTGAGGCACGTCGTCCTCGGGACCACTCCCCGCACCATATGTGGGGACCGCAGAGCTCCGCACCCGCCGTATAAGACGACTCCCGACTTTTGAGGAGATTTTCAGGGGTTAAAAAGTCGTCCTATACGCCGGAAAATACGGTAAGTAGCAACTATCTGCCCATTAGGGTTTAGGTACGTTTTTTTGTTTAGTCCCGGATACACCCTGTAAAGTATGTTAAAGTAATGGTTTTTTGTTTTTTTTACTGGAGGACACTTGCATCTCGACAGACTTACAATAGTGCTCACCTTAAGGCGACGTTCACACATTCAGTATTTGGTCAGTATTTTACATCAGTATTTGAAAGCCAAGACCAGGAGAGGAACAATCAGAGGAAAAGTATAATAGAAATACGTAACCACTTCTGTAGTTTTCACTCACACCTGGTTTTGGCTACAAATACTCATGTAAAAAACTCACCAAATACTGTACCTGGCATTAAAAGTGTCAATATACCACATTACCTGATTCGTTCTGATGCACCGATCAGCAAACCAGCTCATCTTGCCTGGGTGTGCTCTCAAGCCGGGGGTCTAAAGCAGAAGGGTAAAAAAAAATAAATACAAATTATATATATATTATAAGTAAATAAGTATTTGATCCCTTGCTGATTTTGTAAGTTTGCCCACTGACAGACATGAACGGTCTATAATTTTAAGGGCAGGTTAATTTTAACATTGGAGATAGAATATCAAAAATAAAATCCAGACAATCACACTGTATAAATTATATAAATTTGCATTTTGCAGTGATAAATAAGTATTTGATCCCCTACCAACCAAAGTTCTGGCTCCTACAGACCAGTTAGATGCTCCTAATCAACTTGTTACCTGCATTGAAGACAGCTGTCTTACATAGGCACCTGTATAAAAAACTCCTGTCCCCAGACTCAATTAATCAGACTCTAACCTTTACGACAAGGGCAAGACCAAAAAGCTTTAAAGGATGTCAGGGACAAGATCATAGACCTGCACAAAGCTGGAAAGGGCTACAAAACCATAAGCAAGACGCTGGGTGAGAAGGAGACAACTGTTGGTGCAATAGTAAGAAAATGGAAGAAATACAAAATGACTGTCGATCTGGAGCACCATGCAAAATCTCTCCTTGCGGGGAATCCTTGATCATGAGGAAGGTGAGATATCAGTCTAAAACTACACAGGGGGGGGGGGGGGGGGGACTTGTTAATGATCTCAAGGCAGCCGTAAGGGTTTAAAATCCTGCATTGCCCGCAAGGTCCCCCTGCTCAAGAAGGCACATGCGCAGGCCCGTCTGAAGTTTGCCAATGAACACCTGGATGATTCTGTGAGTGATTGGGAGAAGATGCTGTTGTCAGACGAGACAAAAATTGAGCTCTTTAACATCATCTCAGCTCGCCGTGTCTGGAGGAAGAGAAATGCTGCCTATGACCCAAAGAACACCGTCCCCTCTGTCAAGCATGGAGGTGGAAACATTGTTTTGTGGGTGTTTCTCCGCTAAGGGCATAGGACTACTTTACCGCATCAATGGGAGAATGGATGGAGCCATGTACCGTAAAATCATGAGTGACAACCTCCTTCCGTCTGCCAGGACATTAAAAATGGGTCGTGGCTGGGTCTTCCAGCAAGACAATGACCAAAACATATAGCCAAGGCAACAAAGGATTAGCTCAAATAGAGGCATTTTTTTTTTTTTTTTTTTAAATATCACTATCTTTACTTAAAGTGAACCTGTCAGCAGGATTCTGCCACGTAAACTACTGGCTGTCAGACTGGTGCTGTTATATTGATTAAAATGATACCTGGGGTGAAGAAATCAGTCTTGTGGTTCTTGTGTAATCAGTGTTAGAAACTGTCAGTTAATTATATGCCTGTACTCCAGGGCAGGACTGTAGTCAGAGTCTTATCTTCCTGCTCCAAGCCAGAGAAACCAAGGAAAGGCCTGCCCCACAGGACGCCACGAAGCACAAACGTGTCAACATGTTCCTCATCATAGAGACACAGACTGTTTGTGCTTCGGGGTGGCCTGTGGGAAGGTCTTTCTCCTAACCACCGACCACACACAAAAATGGACAACATACGGATGCAACACATATGGCGCCTTCATAATGTCCATTTTCTTTCCCAGGACACATTTTCTCGAATAGGCAAGGACATGCTTTTGCTTTATAGAACAGCGACAATTAAAATAGCTCTTTAGAACATAACATTTTGCCCATTAATTGCATCTAATTTATTATAGAGGCCTCAGAGACTACAACAAATAGTAGAAAGACCCATACGGTGGACGACATCAATTCAAAGACGTCTCAAGAGTTTTGTCATGGCAGAAAAGGCACGGAGGGTGACCGGTGGCAAACACAATTACGCCGTAAAAGTTGGTCTCACTTCATGCTAATCCTCCTACCGAAGAGACAGGAGTTACATTCACTGACAACTTTCAATATCATCGCAGATTCAAATGCCAATGATCTAAAGAGCCGCAAAGCCGCACAACTTAATATACTAAATCTCCCTCTTGTTCCCGGCTGATTGAAAAAGGCTGTCATTGCAAGGACAAACGACGAGAACGCCAGATATCCTTGCATTTCATTTTGATATTGAGAACTGTTGCGCTCGGACAGGGTCTCAATCATCAAAAGAACATCTAGGTCAGATTAACTAAATCTCCTTGGCTTGCACAGCAGTCCATATTTGTAGCTTATCTCTTACATCTGAGTGAATTACAAACATCCGAGCCCGGCTGCCAGGCTGCATGAGAAGCAATCTCTTCCATTCTACGCTATACTTATCCAACTTAAGAGTCAAGTTCACCTCTACAGAAAAAAAAAAAAAAAAATCAATCCGGGAAAACTGCGTAGCTATCAGAAATTTATATATGCAGACAACGGGCTGAATACAATTAAACATGACCAGATCATCAGCACAGAGGAAGAGAATCTTTCCATTTTTCTTTTATGGTGGTAACCTGGGGTTCTATATATCATGGTTTCTTGCCTGCCACTGGTCTTCCCAAGCTCAAATTTCCTTCAAAGCCCCCCCCCCCACAAAAAAAAAGGGTGTCCAAACACATAGAAGGCACCATAATGATGGAGCTCTACACGCAATATACAGTACATTGTTCAGTTATGGCCAAAAAAAAAAAACAGAAAAAAAGGCAAATTGGACATAATTTCACACTAAACCCCAAATATAAGCAGGACAAAATTCTTGGCACCTTTCAAAAATTGTGAAAAAACAACTTTGGTTCAATCATCTGATACATGTTCAAACTCACCTGTGGCGAGTAACAGGTGTGAAAAATATGAAAATCACACTTGAAACCAGATAAAAAGGGGAGAAGTTAACTCAATCTTTGCATTGAGTGTCTGTTTGTATGCCACACTAAGCATGGAGAACAGAGTTAAGAGAACTTTCTGAGGACTTGAGAACGAAAATTGTTGCACAATATCATCAATCTCAAGGTTACAAGTCCATCTCCACAGATCTTGATGTTCTCTTGCCCACAGTGCGCAACATAATCAAGAAGTTTACAACCCATGGTACTGTAACTAATTTCCCTGGACAGCAGAGAAAAATTGATGAAAGGTTGCAATGCAGGATAGTCCGGATGTTGGATAAGCAGCCCCAATCAAGTTCCAAAGAAATTCAAGCTGTCGTGCAGGCTCAGGGAACAGCAGTGTCAGTGCGAATTATTTGTCGTCATTTGAATGAAATGAAACGCTATGGAAGGAGACTCAGGAGGACCCAAAGCTGACACAGACATAAAAAGCTGGACAGCAGTTTGCCAAAACGTATGTGAGTAAGCCAAAGTACTTCTGGGAAAGAGTCTTGTGGACATATGGGACCAAGAGAAATCTTTTTGGTAAAGCACATCATTCTACTGTTTACCAAAAATGGAATGAAAACAACACAGTACCTACAGTCAATTATGGTGAAGGTTTAAAGATGTTTTGGGGTTGTTTTGCTGCATCTGACACTGGGTGCCTTGACTGTGTGCAAGTCATCATGAAATCTGAAGATTACCAAAAGGATTTTGGACTGCAATGTATTGCCCAGTGTCACAAAGATGGGTTTGCGTCCTAGGTCTTCCAACATGACAAGGACCACAAAGATACTGGAAAAAGCATCCAGAAATTGATTTAAACAAAGCGCTGGAGAGTTCTGAAGTGGCCAGCGATGAGTCCAGTTCTCATCTCTGGCCACTTCCCCAGTTCTCTGGCCCCTGGAAGAAGCCAGCGGCGAAATACGCGTCGGGGTCAGGGGATGCCACCACAATTCTTGTAAGATATATAGGGCTCTCTTTATATTTTAAACCCTCTATGTATATCAACGGTCTTGGCACTTGTATCCCTCCACACGTTTTGGCATATGGCAGTTTTTTCTACTGGGCTAAGTTAGACCTATTTCAGCACATTTTAGCATATAGCCTGATATTGTTTTTTACGGATATTGGTAGCCACCCTTTAGGATTATTTGTGCTGGTGGCGTCTTCCTACTGATTGGAGACATCTTGCTTTTTTAATTACATATGTTCTTTTTAATACATTGAATATATTTTATCTATGGATCTCTTTTTTCTCTTGGATGGATTGACATCCGTGCTGTTGAATTACAAATACTGATGTAAAATACTGAACATGTGAACGTGGCCTACTTCGCTCTCTCAGCACAATCAAGGAAATAAAAAAGGCTGATATACTACATTTTTTCCTGTGACTTCCGCAAGGATGAGTGACAATGGGGGCGATTATCATTTCCACGGCAGCTCAAATGGAACAAATCAGGTGGTCATCAGACATTTCTCCGGCAGAAAGACACATTACATATAGAGGCAGAGTGAGAACATGTCCTTATGGATCTGACTGCAACTTCCGTCCAATCTTACTGTTCCTGAGGGATGCAGGTAGTAGTGCGTAAGAGAAGTGGGGACCTTGAGGGACAGTGGTATTTAAGTTCAGAACTGAAAATTTGACCCATGTGAAGTAAGGCCTAACTATCGCCACTCAAACCATGGCTGCTTAAGGGAACGAAATTTATGCTTCCACTTGAAATAATGGACTGAAAAAGAGCAGCGGTGTATTAATACGAAATAATGACATTTTCTTCAACAGCCCCTTTAAACAATTTGCTCCGCTCCCTTCTGCGCCCGTTCCTGCCATCATAAAGAACTGACTTCATATTGAAAAAAAAAAATCATTACTGTAAATATAACGGCTTGTAACAATGGGAAAGAAACAAAATACGCTCAATAGCATTAGCATAAGAACAAAGGGGATAACAAAGCGCAGAAAGCCTCCATTCTCACTTGACACCTGCCTCCAAACAACTGTTTTTTAAACATGTCACCTTATCAATCACATGGATTATTACAGATTGTGAGTGCCAGGCGCAGTTAGTCAATCACCAAGCAAATGGGAAGACTTGCAATTCATCAGCTCCCCCACTTCAATATTTTCGCTAACATCAAATGCTTTTCCCAGCTGAATCCATAACCTACATAAAAATTAAAGCGCTACAGGAAACATAGGGTTAAAATTACAGGATCCCAAGTGCAAGAATTTTACCCTTGTAACCCAAAATTAAAAATTCTTGCACCGCCACAAAGAAAAGGACCGAGTACAATAATTAACCAAGTGTTCAAAGCAACAAACAGCCCCACAGATCTCAGCATCATTAGGTGAAAGTCTGCAGAATCGACGGGTTTGGACGCTGCTGCTGCTGCCGCCCGATTGCTTGTTTGGCCAATAACACCACTGCAAAATCCCGCTGTACCCCGGTAAACATGCACGCTCGGCACATCAATCACATGTATGGCTTCTTTACAAGTGCCACTGCATGCAGCGTGGGGAATTAGAAATAGTTGAAGCGTAGGACGTCAACATTAAATCCCAACCCCTACAGTCCGCAGCGCAGCGCTACATCCTCCAACATCTATAGCCATCGGCTACTAGGGTCACAATCTCTACAAACAGGTGACTGTCAGAAGCGCCAGTAGTCAGACCGCCACAAGCCTGATTTATAGGCTAGGACATCACTTCTTAAAAGCTATATAATCTCTTTGACTGTTTGGTCCCCTTACACACATGCATATTGTCCGCATTCTTACAAGAGTGCTTGAATTTTGTCCCTAGACCTGATGCATTGGTCAAACATCTAATGGTACATTTCTCCAGGACAACAATGGATGGAGTATTAAAATGTAGTCAGTAAGATCAACCTCCCCAACCACATATATGGACATGCAGGTCTTTGAAACGTAAATCCATCGACACCGTTATATCTTTTATCTGTTGCTGCATTCCAAACAAATCAGCCTTTTAATTCATATGCAAATGAATAGTGAAATGCTCTGGGTGTGAGAGCGCTTGATTAGGAGTTCACTGTCTGTGTGACTTCAGGCACCAAGAAAAGAAATCAGACAGTGAGTTATGAATCAAGCTAAAGAAGCTGGCACTGGGCGGGGACACAATCTCAGGATGCAGAGGTGCGCAAAGTGCTCCATGTCACACCCAGAGGACTACTTGCCTCATTTGCATATTCATTAAAATGCTGTGTTCTGAAAACTGCTGCAACAGATGGAGGATATAAAAGTGTTGATGGATTTGGATTTTCATCTCAAAGACCTACAAACATATCCACACTAAAGAGGGGGCGGCACCAGAACAAGGAGCGGGTGCCATCTTTGTCAGAGTCAACAATGAACGCAGTCGGCCAGCACAAAAAGTGAACATAAAGAACGTAGTCAGCCAGTACTTTTTTGTGGTTCCGTTTTTTAATCAGAGCAGACCCAGCCAGTACTTAACATAGGGCGCAATCCATCTTTGACCGTGAGGTATGGGATCGTTCTTCGCGCCCTGCTGCCCAGGGACAGTGCTCTTCGCGCCCTGCTGCCCAGGGACAGTGCTCTTCGCGCCCTGCTGCCCAGGGACAGTGCTCTTCGCGCCCTGCTGCCCAGGGACAGTGCTCTTCGCGCCCTGCTGCCCAGGGACAGTGCTCTTCGCGCCCTGCTGCCCAGGGACAGTGCTCTTCGCGCCCTGCTGCCCAGGGACAGTGCTCTTCGCGCCCTGCTGCCCAGGGACAGTGCTCTTCGCGCCCTGCTGCCCAGGGACAGTGCTCTTCGCGCCCTGCTGCCCAGGGACAGTGCTCTTCGCACCCTGCTGCCCAGGGACAGTGCTCTTCGCGCCCTGCTGCCTAGGACTCTTAGCCTTACTACCCACGGAGAGCTGTCTTATTGCCCTACTACCCAGGGATAACTCTTACAGCCCTGACCATTCTGGGCATTGCAGTCCGTGCTCGAGTTGCACAGGCGTCTCCATGAGCCCTTACAATTACAAAAGAAGTTAACCATAATGCTGATGTGGCCCTCAATGAAAATGAGTTAGACACCCCTGCCATACACTATCAAAGGAACGAGTGCCATCTGTGAAAAGCACTCGTATGTGAAAAACTGATGCCTCATTGAGGTCTAAAGATGCAGTGTTGGGACTACTAATTTTTGCAGTGGTGGAGTGTCGTTAATTTTTCCTTGCACACCTGTTTTTTGACCTAGGTCTGCGTAGTGAGGCGAGGCAAGGCAAGGCAAAGCACAACAGTCTACCGCTATACCATCATTGCCTCCTTATTCTCCATATTGGAGACATTTCCACAGGTTGGACCTACAATCACGGGAATGACCTATCCTACTGGTTTGCAATAATTTTACACGATCAGTAAAAACCTTTAAGCCGCCTGTCTAAGCGTCTATCAGAGTGAAGTAAAAAAAATTACCATTAAGGTACCAATCATATTAAACCAAATTATCAGAAGTCTGTACTGAAAATAAGAAAAAAAATCCTTTTAACTGAAGCTCTATTGTCTTATAATTGAAGGTCCCGTTACTTTAAAAATGCCCTGGGAAGACGGAGAAAAGACACAATTACAAATCCGAACATTGTGCCAATAATACACCATGTCCCTTAGAAAAATAACCCAGGAGGAAAAAAAAAAAAAAAAAAGTTTACGAGGAACATAATTACTCTCTGGGTGCAATCTCTGCAGACTCTTGACTTATCAGTTTCAGGAAGGAAAATTTCAATCAACTCCCAGATAAAATATACTAAGCCCTAGCAGACCAAATTTGTCACCTACCCCTTCCCTATAAGCTGCTTACCACAGCGGGAGGGGACAATGAAAATAAAAAGACAAATAGGAGAAAAAAAAAAAAAAAAGAAAAAAAAAAGGATTCCCGGTAAATGAAAATGCCAAACGTTAGCCGACAGCACTTGGCCGATTAACTCGAAGACAAGCGCAACGGCTAAATCTTAGCAAGGACGGACGCAAATTAAATTCCAGAGCTTTTAAGTACAAGAAAGAATTCCTTAGCTCGGAGGATTAAATAACTTTACACCCAGGAATGCTGCTATAATTTAATTGTTCCACGATTCAAGATTTATTATGCAAATATTCGCGGTTTCTTTCTCTCCATCTGACCATGATGAGCCAAAGGAGTCAGAGTCCAGACCGCTATTCCTGATCTATAATTACACTGATAAAGGCACACTGATAAAGGCACACTTATGTCACCGGCCAAGGAAGCCCGTCCTTTGGTGTTTTTATATTTCCAACCTTCCCATTATTAAAGCAATATTCGATTAATATGAATTGGAGGAGGCGTAATTAAAGGTTACCATAGTAAATGTCTTCCAATTAAGCATGGCCGCTCGGTGACACAGTGATTAGAGGAGCGCACTTGCCGCACTCACCTCTGCAATCTTCTCGGCCTCGCTGTATTTTCCTGCTTTGATGAAGGCAAAGAAAAGTTCATGGAGCATCGACTGCTCACCCATAAAGTCACTTAAGCGGTCCACGGCTGTTGGAAAAATAAAAAGGTTATAGTGTTATGAGATTTAGATTACTTGATCCGGTCTCTAGATCCACGCATGTTGGTCACGGGGCATAAAGGAAAAAAAAAAAATACAGGGCCACAGAAGGTTGTAAGTCGTGGGCAAGGCAAATCTTCAGCTGAGGCTACAGTAGGGGGTGTCCTATACCTTTATGGTTAACCCCTTTCTGAGCTTGGACGCAATAGTACATCCAAGGTCAGATACCCCGCTTTGATGAGGGCTACGGCGGTGAGCCCGCATCAAAGTCGGGACATGTCAGCCGTTTTGAACAGCTGACGTGTGCCCGCTATAGGCGCAGGTGGAATCGAGATCCACCGGCGCCTATTAACTAGTTAAATGCCGCTGTCAAACGCCGACAGCGGCATTTAACAAGAGCTTCCAGCCGTTGGGCCGGAAAGACGCGCATCGCTGACCCCCGTCACATGATCAGGGGTCAGCGATGCGTTGCCATCACAACCAGAGGTCTCCTTGAGACCTCTATGGTGGTTGATGCCGGACTGCTATGAGTGCCACCCGGTGGTCGGCGATCATAGCAATGCTGTAATTCTGCTACATATAGGTGATCTGCTCATCGCCTATATGTAGCAGAGCAGATCAAGTAGTGGATGCTTCTAGCCTCGCATGGAGGCTATTGAAGCATGCCAAAATTTAAAAAAAAAAAACAAAAATAGATTTTAAAAATATGAACAAAATATAAAAAAAAAAAAAAAAAAAAAGTTTAAAATCACCCCCCTTTCGCCCCATTCAAAATAAAACAAAAAAAATCTCACATACACATTAGGTATCGCCGCGTTCAGAATCGCCCAATCAAAAAAAAAAAAAAAAAAGATTAATCTGATCGCTAAACGGCGTAGCGATAAAAAAAAAAAAAAAAAACCACCAAAAAGCCAGAATTACTTTTTTTGGTTGCTGCGACATTGCATTAAAATGCAATAACGGGCGATCAAAAGATCATATCTGCATATAAATGGTATTCTTTAGAATGTCAGCTCGTCACACAAAAAATAAGCCCTCACCCAACCTGACATCACAAAAAATAGAGACGCTACGGGTATTGGAAAATGGCGCAATTTCTTTTTTTTTTTTTGTTAGCAAATTTTGGAATTTTTTTTCACCACTTAAATAAAAAAATAACCTAGACATGTTTGGTGTCTATGAACTCGTAATGACCTGGATTATCATAATGGCAAATCAGTTTCAATATTTAGTGAACCTAGCTAAAAACGCCAAACAAAAAACAAGAGTGAGATTTCACTTTTTTGCAATTTCACAACACTTGGAATTTTTTTTTTCCCATTTTCAAGTACACGACATGCTTAAACCAATGATGTCTTTCAAAAGTACAACTCGTTCCGCAAAAAATAAGCCCTCACATGGCCATATTGACGGAAAAATAAAGAAGTTATGGCTCTGGGAAGAAGGGGAGTGAAAAACGAAAACGTAAAAAAGAAAAAAAGCTCCGGTCATTAAGGGGTTAATGCCTGATGAAGAGCATCCAGTTAATCAGCCTATAAAAAAAGTAGCCCCAACAGGAGAATATGAGGTCTTCCTTTATTCTTTGTGGGTAAGGGTGCTGAACACCATTCCTCTTAAAGGGAACCAGACAGCTAAAGCCTCTTTCACACTTGAGTTTTTTGTCAAAATCCGCCAAAAGGACGGATGGCGGATCCGTTTTAGAACTGATGACAACGGATGCCACCCGTCTGTTTTTTTGACGGATCCGACAAATGAAGAATTTTAAAGGAATCGCAGCTTGGAAAGAGATTTTTTTTTTCTCCGGCAACCAGAAAGAATTTCGGGTTAAATTAGTGTCTGGAGGATCCGCCAGAGAAAAAAACGTTGCAAGCTCCGTTTTGAAATCTTTAAGGATGGTGACGGACAGCAACTTTTGGCGGATCCGCAAAAAAACTGGATGCAACGGATGGCAATCCGTCACAATCTGCCTATAATGAAAGTCAATGGGGAAAAAACGGATCCTCAAAAAAAAAATTGCGGATCCGTTTTTTTCAAAACCTGGCGGATTGTGACTGATTGTAAAAAACTGAAGTGTGAAAGAGGCCTAACACATGCTGCCCATCCCTGGAGGCTTCTCCTGTCCGTTGCCCTGGTTTGACCCTACATGCGTGAATAGGAAGAAACCAGTCACTCCTGGGCAGCGGGTGGGGAGAAGGCACCAGGGACTAGCCTGTCCAACTAGTCTCCAGCATGGCTCGGTCCCCAGTAGCTTTTAAAGTATATTTACCACAGGTTCAACTTGTAGGCCAATTCTGTAACCTTACAGAGCCCATATTTCGAACTGCTAAACCAGAGCCATTGTGACCCAAACTAACAACGTGTGCTTAGGATACGGTCTGAGTCGAAGAGGTCTGCACCCGTTACTGATCAAGTAACAGACCTATCTCATCTGTCAACAGTCACTTAACTCATCAGTCCATAAAACCTTTGAAAAACCTGTCTTCAGATATTTCTTAGCCCAATCTTGATCCTTCAACTTGTGTCTTGGTTCAGTGGAGGTCAGGTTACAGCCTGCCTTTCCTTGCCCTCCTGTCTGTTCAGTGGTCTGTTCTCTCCACCAAAATGTTTGCCGCAGAGAAATGGGGGAGCACTGTTAAAAGCCTGGACCTCGCCTCCCTCTGCCATTCTCTGTTGACATTGTCATCTGCGGTGGTTCATCACACAATGTGCAGAGGCAGTGGAGGCCTTGGTCACACTTTGCATTGCTCTTTCCATGCCTCTGTAGTTATAATTTTTGAGAAGAGTAGAAAAGGCAACCAAATAAAAGGGAGCTAGCAGCAGAAAGCAGAGCACCAAGTATGGTGATTATGCATGGGAAAAGTGCAGTCACATTTAGGTTCAGGGTGGGAAAGAAGTAGAAGTATATTGCTGGGCATGAAAAATTTATGAATGCTACGTCATTCAGGAAATCAGTACTGATTTGAAAGTGGTGGCACATACTTCGACTATGCCCATGGCGTGAAGATATTGAGGTGGTTCTCCACAGCAAGTGTGGACATAGCACAGGCCATGTAAAGGTACTGTCACACTTAGCGATGTACCGGCGATCCCGACCAGCGATATGACGCGGTCAGGATTGCTGGTACATCGCTAAGTGGTCGCTAGTGAGCTGCCACACAGGCAGATCTCACCAGCGACATCGCAGGGGTCAGGGGTCGCTACTTACGTGTCAGATGAGGCGATGAAGACGTCCTCCCGCCCGCGTCCACGCGTCGCTCGTCGTCACAGCAGGAATCCCAGCAAAAAGCTGACGACGAGAAACGGTCCAGGACGTTCTCGCGCGATCAGCGATAACCAGCGGGGGAGCGGTCGGAAGTATCAGACATAGCGATATCGCTATAACGTCACAAAAACCAGTGACGTTATAGCGATATTGCTAGCGATATCGCTTAGTGTGACAGGGCCTTAAGTCCGCTGAACTCTGTTGTACTCTACATCAGGCTTTGCAGGTGGCCAGATGTGCTCCCAAGTAATCATCTGCCTGGACTACATATAAGCCTGGTATTAAGACTTTTAGTGTTCCTACTGCTGGCCTGCCACCGCCAGGTCTCCTGCTGGCCTGCAGCCTCCAATACTTCTGCTACCAGCTTCCTGGTCTCCTGTGTGCATGCAGCCTCTAGGACCTCTGCCATCCACCTCCCGGGTCTCCTGTTTGCCAGCAGCCTCCAGTACCACTGCTACTTGATTACAGGTCTTCGGTCATGGTCCGTGTACCCAAAAAAGAACAAATTAAAAATGAGGGAAAAAAAAAATTGTATTTTATCTGGATTTCCTTTACACAAGCAAAGACAGAAACCTAATTTTTTTAGGACAGCCACAACCAACCCAGAGATAATGTACTGTCCACAAAACTTCAGCGTTGAACTTTATAGTGACATCTACCTAGCAGCGGTTATTTCCTAGCCGTCCGTCAGTCCGCTGTACAATTGAGTTATCAAAGAGCTGGATTTGCTTTCAAGCTTTCAAAAAACGGTTCAGGAGAATGATTTAGTTAAAAAAAAAAAAAAAAAGAAAAAGGCTGAGTGGTGGAAGTGAAGTGCTCACCTTTTTTTCCCCCTTAATCACATACATTCATGCAGTCATAGGGAGGAATGAGAAAATCGCTGTGCCCACAGCAGTACATGTTCCCAAATGAAAAGGTGATTCTCAATTACAGATCAATTACAAAATGTACGGCTATTATCCACAAAAGCCGCAGAGAGTGTTCGTCTAAAGGGTCCGGGAGTAAGAATGAAAGTATGGTCGCTGATGTTTTAATTCATTATCCATGAAAACATGGGAGGGCACCGGGATAATATTGTGAGCATAATACCTGTCATTCATTAGGCTTTGTTGAAATGTCTGGACTAACTGTGGACTCGGATTAAAAAAAAGCCAGCTCAATGGGAAGGCTTGTAATTAAATGCTTAGGTTAGCTAAATGTACTAAGTGCTACAAAAAGCTTTTTTTTTCCTCCCCTTTCCTAGGTTTCTCGTATACACATTTCTTTATAAAAAATGGATTCAGAGCTCACAGATTGGAGATGTCCAAGCAGCAATGAGATGACATGAATAAGGCATTGTGAGCCGATACAATGCACATTATACTCGGGCTCCTGGCAATGTCTGGGAATAACGACTTATATTGTACGAGAAAAGGAGGCGGGGGGGGATACAGGCACTTCTCAGAAGGGACGCCATATATCAGGCATGCAAATTAATATTGAAAATTGAGAAAGAGCTCAAGTAGCTTAATAGCAAACACGGTAATTTATGTTTATGCTCCGGACAACATGCAGTACAACAACCCGCGGCAAACTGTGGCGCACGTTGGTGCTAAGTGACTGGTCTATTGACTTTGCCAGTGTAGCACATCAGGCTACGCATTGAAAAACTGAATTATTAAAGGGCTGCTCCGTTACATTTTTATGGACGAGCGCCGACGAGGTAGGCAGGGAGCGCGCCGACGAGGTAGGCAGGGAGCGCGCCGACGAGGTAGGCAGGGAGCGCGCCGACGAGGTAGGCAGGGAGCGCGCCGACGAGGTAGGCAGGGAGCGCGCCGACGAGGTAGGCAGGGAGATGGCTGCGTCACGCATGCCCCACTTTTCCATTGCTGTAGAGCAGAACAGCAAAAGAGGACATGCTTGTTATATCATTAGTTATACACACACACAAAATATAATTCCAGTTTTTGATTTTACACTCACCTTCTTTAAGCAAATCTGTTTCTCCTTTCTCCACCAGAAGGCTCAGCACATCATGCAATAGAGGGGCACACTTGTACTTTTCAATGCATGCAGTCATGGCATTCAGGGAGGAGGACAGATCAGCCCTGTACCGAAAAAGAAGCAAAAAAGTAATCGATCATCAACGCAAAAGTCATGGTTAAGTGGAAACACAAAACAATTTAACTCCTGAATAATGGAGGAATCCATATATCCCACTAATGTAAATGAATCTTATTAGATAACTGCAGCAACTCACTTTTCCCTGCTGGAAAAAATTCTGCTTTTTGCGCTCCCATAACAGCTAGGAACCAGCGAGTACACCCTTAATACACAAGGCTGAGCTCATGTTACACTGTAGCGAGTAGTTTTGGTCCAAGAGCGATCTGTCAATACATCGGATTCGCACTTGACCAATGTTATTCTATGAGGCCATGCACAACTGTTTTTTCTCCCATGGACCAAGAGGTCCGAGGGAAAATGTATGCACGATGTTTCCCTACGATTAATGAATCGCATTTGGCCAAAGTCTATGGGTCCAAGGAAAATATCAGACTGTACTCTGATGTCAGGGTCCAGTCTAAATTTCATGGAATGACAGAATCGAGAAGATGGACAACTTTTTTTTCCATTCTCCACATCTGAGAAAAACAGATCCTACGGGATTAGAGGTTGATCGGATTTTGATTTAACACAATTGAACCGTTTTACTCGGATGGAGAAGATACGGTTGTGTGATCCTAGCTTTAATCAGAGAGGTTTTCCCTAGAGTTTGAGCAAGAAAAAAAAAAAATTAAGTCATTAAGTCTGGCATCCAGTCCGGTCTTCTGTGGCAGCCAGACCAAGGTAGTCTTCTCTATTGCGGCCATCATCCTTGGCACCTCCTGCTCTTACTAATCCCTGCAACGTGTGTCATGACATAGTGTGAAGCCCAGTAACTACATCAAGTGATGTCACAATGCTGTGGGGTAAAGGAAGAGCAAGAAATGGAGGCTACACTGAACCGGCTGCCATGGAAGACTAAACTTGAGGCCGGATCAGGGCAGCGCGAATCTTCATATTCATCTCTAGTGCCCCTCTTCTTCCAAGAAGTAGCTGTACCTCCATATGGCCCTCCACCAGTAGGACATGTTCACATATTACGGATTTGCCTAAGTATTTTACCTAGTGATGAGCGAACGTTCTCAGATAAGGTATATCTCGGATATCTGAGCATGCTCGCTTGCTAACAGAGTATCCTCGGCGTGCTTGAAAAATATGATTCCCCGGGGCTGTCGAACAGCCGCAAGATATGCAGCCTTGGGGATTTGAACATATTATTCAAGCACGCTGAAGTCACTCGGGTAGCCCCCGAGCATGCTCCGATAACACCTTATCCATGCACATTCATCACCAATTTTACACCCCACAATTTAGCTCCATTCTTGCACGTATTGTGTGTTGCCAAGCGGCTGAATTACTATTTTACACCCAGATAAAATAGAGTTAAAAAGTAAAATATAGATTGCAGTAACATGGACAAGAGAGTAAAAATGAGACGTAACACTTTTTTTTTCTTGCCTCTCTTGGCACCGTTACGTCTCCCCCCCACTCTATTTTTTCGCTTTAATTGCTCTCCCTCTTCTTCCTTTGTTCTGTCTTTTCTCTCATACTGTTTGTTAAAAGTTACAAAATGGAAGACCCTCTAAATCGGGTCATTGACCTCTACTACCGGGTCACCGGATGTTAAGGAGTCGTGGACGATTGCCTTGTTCGGGAGATAAGTTGTATGGTTTGTATTCGTCTACTTGTCTGGTTTAAATTATTATGTGGACCTGGATTTCGTTGTGAGTCTCTAAATAAAGAATTACAAAAAGAAAAATGAGACGTAACACAAGGGCTCCCGTGCAATTTCCCCTTTTAGCAATACCGCCTTACGAGCACACCTCCCAGCGCCCCGTGGAGGTTTACTGCTTTTTTGTCATTTGGGGTGAAAACTAAATTACAGGTTAATTTTTATGCTGCAAAGTGATGCTGCGGCACAGATAGGAGCACTTTGAGGATATCACGCTCGTGGACACATTGTAGCAGATGATATGCAAGCAGATGATGACAGAATTAGCACTCAGAGTAATTTTGCGCAGTCAGATTGGGATATATTTTTTTTTTTTTTTTTTAAATTTAAGCACCGACTGTTGCACCTGCCCCAAAAAATTCACTTTGAAACAATGGCGAGAGGGACTGTCTACCGAGAATGTATGATCGACAGCGCAGAATGCGAGAGAGATAGATCTCTAAATACGGAGAGAGGCAGTCTGTGATTGCCATTTCATTCAGCGAGAAAATTCAGCTTTTCAAAATGATGGCAAAACAATTATCCTATAGCAAAGTACTGACTCTACCCAATTCCCACAGCATGAATAGAACTGTTTTAGGTCAAAACGATTAATTAATGAACGATTATGGTGCCAGTCAAATGGACAAGCTAATTGACTTCAGTCTCAGAATGCACGATGTGAAAAGATATTCTCCGCGTACATAACAGTGATGGAAAGAAAATTAAAAGAAAGACACTGGGGAAAATGAGGAGGGGGAAAAAAAAAAAAGCTCTTAAGACGTAGTAATAATAATAAAAAAAGAAAAAAAAAAATAATCGGTTCCAAAGCTCGAGCACGAGACGCTTTACATTTTTCATTGTAGTCCAGAATAATTCTTACAAATGAAACCAGATCAGAGAGAAATCTACAACCGAGCAAGTAACGAGGGAAAAAAAAACCCCCAAAACTGGTAAAATACCATTTCATGGGCATATGTGGCAGAGTAGTTTGTGGGTTTACAACAGTTTAAAGAAAGTGAACAGATTTTTATTTATTTTTGGTTGGAAGCAAATTTACCATTAAAACAGGACCTAACAGGGCTCACAAATGTAGATTCCTGTTAAATATCTTGCTAAAGCATAGAAAAATATTCAGAATTGAGAGTCCTCAGTGGTTGATACCTTTTAATGGCTAACTGAAAAGATGGTAACACATTGCAAGCTTTCGAGACTACTCAGGTCTCTTCATCAGGCATAGACTAATACAAAATCTGAAGAGTCACATATTTATGCACAATACAGCACAGAAAAAATGCAATAAATGAGACAAGTGACGTGAAGCAGAACTATCATTATGGGAGAGGCAGAAACATAAATATTGGACCAGTTCATGGATAAGGAGTCCGGATGTTTTATTGTCCTCTGATTGGGGTCTCCTAATGTGTTGTGATGCCCCCACAAGGTCTTAGGCGCAAATTCCTTAATTGATGTAAAAAGACATAAATCCATGCGACACATTCATTCCAGCACTGAGAGTGTCAAAGGTCGTCATAAATTTATACTCACAGACTCTTCTCTCTCTCTGAGATGTGAAGTTGCCTTTCAATACCAGTAATTTCATCTCCCTGGTGTTGTGGTCCATCATACAAAAATGTTTTGCCACAGGTAGATCCATTCTTTTTTCTCTTATTGTGTGACGATGAGCATTCATCCTTGTTCTAAGCTTTTGCCCTGTCTCCCCCACATACAGACCCCCAGTTGGACATTTAGTACAAATAATTAAGTACACCACATTAGATGTAATGCAGCTGAAAGTACCTGGTATCTTGCAGTCCTGATGTGAATTGGGGATCTTTATCTTGTCCGTGGTCATTATAGATGGACAGGTTTTACATTTTTTCTGATTGCAAGTAAAGGTTCCTCCAGCTGTTGGAGAGGACAGGGAGCTTCTGACAATGATGCTTCTTAGATTTGGGGGCTGCCTAAAGCACAGTAGTGGGGGGTCTGGAAATATGGATTGTAATCGGGCATCATTTTGTAGTAAAGGTTGTAATTTCCGTGCAGCTCCCCTCAGCACTTCCAGTTTTGGTTGTAGGTGACCACTAGAGGCACCCGGTTATTTTCTCCTTTAGCTTTGTAATGTAGCAGGTGATTCCTTGACATTCTGGTGGCTCTTGTAATTTGGTTTTCAATTGTTCTTGGATGGTAGCACAATCGTATATGTTCCAAACCCACAACCCCATGGATAGAGACAAACACCTTGGTCGCCTCAAAAAGACCTTTTTGAATCAGGGCTACCATCCAAGATCACCTGCTACATTACAAAGCTAAAGAAGAAAATAACCGGATGCCTCTAGTGGTCACCTACAACCCAAATCTGGAGGTGCTAAGGGGAGCTGCATGGAAATTACAACCTTTACTACAAAAAGATGCCCGATTACAATCCATTTTTCCAGACCCCCCCAAATGTAAGAAGCATCATTGTCAGAAGCTCCCTGTGCTCTCCAACAGCTGGAGGAACCTTTACTTGCAATCAGAAAAAACAGGATTTTTTGGGTTGCTTACCGTAAAATCTGTTTCTCGGAGCCTTCATTGGGGGACACAGAGACCATGGGTGTATGCTGCTGCCACTAGGAGGCTGACACTATGCACAAAAAAAGGTTAGCTCCTCCTCCGCAGTGTACACCCCACCGACCGGCAGGAAGTTCCTCAGTTAGTGAGAAAGCAGTAGGAGAAGTAACAGAATAGATTGAAAACAGAACAAACAACTCAACTGTAACAAACCGACAAACATAAGAACAGGAGTTGTAGAACATGGGAGGGTGCTGTGTCCCCCAATGAAGGCTCCGAGAAACAGATTTTACGGTAAGCAACCCAAAAAATCCTGTTTTCTCGTTCGCCTTATTGGGGGACACAGAGACCATGGGACGTCCCAAAGCAGTCCCTGGGGTGGGAAACAAACTTCCATCAGGCCAGTGGACTCGCCACCGCAGCCTGCAGAATCCTTCTACCTAGGCTGGCGTCCGCCGAAGCGTAGGTGTGGACCCTGTAGAATTTCACAAAGGTGTGAACCGATGACCACGTTGCAGCCTTGCAAAGCTGCAGCGCGGAAGCTCTGTGGCGCACCGCCCAGGAGGCACCCACCGCCCGGGTAGAGTGCGCTCTGATCCCTGGAGGGGCCACTCGATGCTTGACCCGGTATGCCTCCAAAATTGCCGATCTGATCCAGAGCGCAATAGTGGCCTTTGAGGCTGGGTGATGAACAGAGTCTGACTTCCTCAAGGAAGTCGTCCGGGCTAGATAGACTCTCAATGCCCTGACTAGGTCCAGCTTGTTAAAAGACCGCTCCCGAGGGTGAGCTGGGCTCGGGCAGAAGGATGGCAGAACAATGTCCTCATTGAGGTGAAACGAAGATACCACCTTCGGAAGAAAAGAGGGCGGAGGCCGCAGAACTACCTTGTCCTGATGAAGGACCAAAAAAAGGAGAGCGGCAAGAAAGTACCGCTAATTCCGACACGCGCCGGATGGAGGTAATGGCCACCAGAAAGGCCACTTTCCAATAAAGGAGGGAAAGGGAAACGTCCCTGAGAGGTTCAAAAGGAGGACCCTGCAGAACCTGAAGAACCAAATTAAGATCCCAAGGATCCACGGGAGCTCGGTACGGAGGAACCGTGTGAGCCACACCCTGGAGGAAGGTTTTGACCTGGGGCCGGGAGGCCAGCGTTTTCTGAAATAAAATGGACAGTGCCGAAACTTGACCCTTCAAGCAAGGCTGTGGAGTCGGTAAGCCAAACTTGCGACTCCGACTCCTCAATTTCCCTTACACCGACTCCAACTCCAACTCCACGACTCCGACTCCCACACATATTGCTTATATTTAAGTGAAAAATTTATTGTAGTACAATGTGAACCTCAGACATTTAATCATTTTTATGATCCAATAATCAAGATATTTAGATAGAACAGAATATATATTGGTGTACTACCCGGTTTTCATTCTTTTTGGTACAGATACGATATGGATTGACAGATATGGATAAATGGATAGATAGAGCAGATTTCTAATCTGCTTTTGCTATTGAAAACATTATCTATGAGCTCAAAAACCTTTCAGGTGATGCAGTTTTTTAAAAAGATGATCAGCTTTTGCAGCTGAAAAACGTATCCTCAAAAAACACTGTGTGTGAATGTAGCCTTAGATCAGGAATATAACAGCCATTTATAGGACATTTCATAACTTTCCCAAACTCCTATGAAAAAATATTCAGCACATCCTGCATTGAACTACTGTACCCAATTTATTATATATTTTAGGAGTCGGAGTCGGTCCATTTTATACCGACTCCAACTCCGACTCCACCAAAATGAGCACCGACTCCGACTCCGACTCCACAGCCCTGCCTTCAAGGAACTGAGAGCAAGCCCCGCATCCAGCCCTGCCTGAAGAAACGCCAGAATAGAAGGGAGCGAAAAAACCAAGGGCGCGATGTCATTGGCCTCACACCAGGAGAAATAGGCTTTCCAAGTACGGTAATAGATCTTCGAAGAAGGCTTTCTGGCGCGGATCATGGTATGAATTACCCGATCAGAGAATCCTGCCCGTCTCAAATCCTCGGTCTTAACAGCCACGCCGTTAAATTGAGCGACCGAGAATTGGGGTGGCAAATCGGGCCTTGAGACAGCAGATCTGCCCGTCGGGAAGCTTCCAGGGGGCGTCCGCGAGAAGGTTGACAATGTCTGCGAATCAAGACCTTCTGGGCCAATTCGGGGCGATGAGGATGACTGGAATCCCCTCTGCTTTGATTTTCTTCAACAACTTGGGAAGAAGAGGCAGAGGAGGGAACAGGTAGGGGAGCACGAACTGTGACCAAGGGACGGCCAGAGCGTCGGCGCCCACTGCCAGAGGGTCCCGAGACCTGGACACGAATTGTGGGACTTTCCTGTTGAGGCGAGATGCCATGAGGTCTACATCCGGGGTTCCCCACCGACGGCAGAGCAGATGAAACACCTCCGGATGTAGGGACCATTCCCCTGCCGCGAGACCCTCGCGGCTGAGGAAATCGGCGGCCCAGTTGTCCACGCCGGGAATGTGAACCGCGGAAATCGTTGGGACAAAGGTCTCTACCCATTGAAGAATTCTGGACACTTCCGCCAGGGCTGAGACACTCCGTGTCCCCCCTTGGCGGTTGATATACGCCACCGCTGTGGCATTGTCTGTCTGAATCCTGACAGGCAGGCCCTTGAGGCGCCTTTCCCAGTGGACGAGAGCTAGATGGATCGCCCGTATCTCTAGGACATTGATCTGCAGAGCTGATTCCTGAGTCGACCGTCGACCATCGACCCTGAACAGTGTGATTGCAGAACACTGCACCCCAGCCGATGAGGCTGGCGTCCGTAGTGACAATCTGCCAGTGAATGGGAAGAAAAGACCGCCCCAAGAGAATGAGGGGAGACGTCAACCACCAGTTGAGAGACCGCCTGATCCGGCAGGAAAGGCGATCCGGACGATCCAGAGACAGAGCCGACCTGTTCCACCTGGACAAAATGGCCTGCTGGAGTGGCCTGGCGTGAAATTGGGCAAAGGGAACTGCCTCTATCGCCGCCACCATCTTCCCCAGGACCCTCATGGCTGTCCTGAGGGATGGAAATCATGTGATCTGTAATTATCGCACGCCCTGCTGCAGGGAAAGAATCTTGTCTTGTAGGAGAAATACCCTTGACCGACGAGTGTCGAACAGAAGGCCCAGAAACACAAGGCGTTGAGTAGGGACCAGACAGGACTTTTCCCGGTTGACGATCCACCCAAAACTGGACAGGGTGTCTAGAACGATCGCCATACTTAGGCGGGCCTGTTGAAAGGAGGGGGCCTTGATCAGGATATCGTCGAGGTACGGAAAAAGAACGAGACCTCTGATCCTCAACAAGGCCATCAACGCCGCCATAATCTTCGTGAAGACTCTGGGAGCGGTGGCGAGCACGAAAGGAAGCGCGACGAACTGGTAATGTTCGTGAAGAATCGCAAACTGCAGGAACTTCTGATGTCCGGGAAATATGGGCACATGTAGATAGGCATCTTGGATGTCTATGGAACCCATGAATTCCTGCTCCTCCATGGAAGCAATTACCGAGCGAACTGACTCCATCCGGAAGTGGCGAAGGCGAACTCTCTTGTTGAGTAACTTGAGATCCAAGATGGGTCGAACTGTCCCGTCCTTTTTTGGCACCACAAACAGGTTTGAATAAAACCCTGTGAAGCGTTCCGATTCGGGAACGGGCACAATCACCCCGGAACTGAGAAGAGAGGCGATGGCCGAACCGAACCCCGGGACCAAGGCCGGATCCCTCGGCGGACTGGATTGTAAGAAACGATCCCGTGGAAGAGAAATGAACTCTATTTTGTATCCTGTTGATACAACCTCTCTGACCCAAGCGTCCTCTACTGAGGCGAGCCAGACGTCGCTGAAAAAGAGAAGTCGACCTCCCAATTGGAAGGGACCCACGGGAGACCGATGGTAGTCATGCGGACGTAGACCGTCCAGATGTAGATCTGGACGGTCTTCCCTGTGAAGAGTGGGACCGCCAGGACGGAGTGGGCCTGAAGGAAACCTTCTTTCTTTCCTGACGTGCCTGTGGCCTTTGCTGGTTGGAAGGGTTTTCAGCCGTATTGAAACGGCGGAAAGTCCGAAAGGGATGAAACTGACGCCTTGGAGGAGGTCTGCGAGGCTTGGAGGGGAGAAGAGAACTCGTACCTCCGGTAGCGTCCTTAATAATCTGATCCAATTGTGATCCGAAGAGACGCACTCCCTGAAAAGGCAGATTGGTCAGAGACTTTTTAGAGGACAAGTCCGCCTGCCAGGCCTTGAGCCAAATTGTACGTCGGATTGCCACGATGTTACTTGACGCCTGAACTGCGCAAGATGCGGCATCCAAGGAGGCAGAAAGCAGATAATCCCCCGCATGGGAAATCTGATTGGCGGGATCGGCCAAATGCTCTGGTCGTGCCTTATCCAGAATGCCCTGCCGAAGGTCATCTGCCCAAGTGGATATGGCCTTTGCTGCCCAAGAAGAAACAAAGACTGGACATACCGCTGCTGATGCCGCTTCAAAGGCAGATTTTGCTAGAGATTCTATGATCCTATCATTAGAATCTTTTAGCGACGCCACACCTGACAGCGGAAGGACTGTATTATTAGAAAGTCTGGACACGGGAGGGTCCACCGAGGGAGAACCGGCCCAGTTGTCCGTGAGCTCTTTAGCAAACGGGTACAGCACGCCGAGACGCTTTCCTCTTTGAAAGCGTCTGGTCGGATCTTCTCTCTCCTTTGTAAAAATCTTTCCAAACTCAGAATGGAAGGGAAACACCCTGGATGGTGTTTCCACCCGACTGGACGAAACCTCCTGAGCTGAGGATTTCGCAGGGGCGTCAGCGATGTCAAAGGTATGGTGAATCGCGGCAATGAGGTTTTGCACCGTAACCTTCATGTTCGCATCCTGGTCCGAATCCAGCTCTAAGACACCTTCCGATTCCGAAAGCGCTTCGCCTGACTCGGGGAAGGAGGCCCGAGAGGGAGACTGCTGGGGACTATGGGGTGAGGTAGGACGAGGGGAGGACTCCGCCTGGAGGTCCTGCCTGGGCCTCTTGCGACTGCCGCTGGCTGGCTCAGATGGGACGTCCTGAGACGTGCTGGGTCCCGCCGAAGCTCCCAAGGGCAACTTGTCCAGAACGGCTACTAGGGACTGAGACACCTTGATGAGGTCTGCCACTGACTGTGATTGAGAGGAGGCCCAACCCGGCATGGGGGGCTCACTCGCCCCTGGGGCTATGGATGGCTCCTGAGCGGCGTCGGGCTGGACGCAGAGCGGGTACGATCAGACTTAGCGTTGGACATAGTGAAAAGAGAGGCAGTGCCGGCCGGTTGGGGGACAGAAGGCAGAGAAGGGTGTCAGTCTGCAGGTGCAGAGCTACTCACGGTCCGGTGTCCCCAAGGGCGACGCTCTCTGATCTGGCTGCAGGATGAGGCCAGGCCAATCCGGCTGAAAAAAAAAAAAAAAAAAAGAGGCCCAGCGACCGAAAACCGTCAGGGAATGAGGTCCGGCTGGCAGGCTGAGAAGATGGCGACCACCAGGGAAAGGGCGCGCTGCCAGAGGGAGAAGAAGGGCGGAGCTCGCCGCAGAGATCCCCTTAGCACCGCCCGCTGTCCAATAGCAGGCTGGTGTGAGGCAAGGGGGCTGGGAAGGCCTAGGACGGGCGGGAGAGAAGCCCGCTTAGAAGAAAGGGGCAGGGGGCGTGGCCGCGACGCAGCGGTAGGCCCGAGAAGAAGCCGGGGCCTAAATTAATAGCGCCGGCCGCCTGTCAGCAGGGGGTCGGCGCGGAAGACGCGCCGCAACACCGGGCCGCAACCCCGGGCCGCGTCCCTGCTTCCCACAGCCCGACCCCTGTATACCCCTGCAGGGATGAAGAAAAAACGGGGGGGGGGGGGGGGGGCGCAGAACAAGGCCCGAAAGAACAGGGGCCTTCATGGATGCGGCGACCGTGGGGAGAAGCGGGCGCGCAGGCCCTACCGTGGTCCCCTGGCGACCGCCTTAGGATGAAAACGCCGGGGGACCGCTAGACCGCATACTCACCCAGGCCGGGGGCCACAATAAAGGTACCTGAGAATCCCACGCTGTCTGTCGTCTTTATGGAATCCACGCCTCGTCCAACCGTCAGGCTCTGGTAGGCGAGATGGTGGGAGGCGGGGGGCAAGGACCGTCCGTATAGCTGGCACGCACCTGTGCGAGGCTCCTGGTCCTGCCGCGGAGACCTATGAGGATACGGGGTGGCAGTACACGCCGTACTCATAGTCTCTTTGTGGGAGTACGGATGTGACTGTTCACTCCATATCCCTCCGAAACCTGTAAAGGAACGACGCACGACGAGGTAGATATGGGTCTAATAAAAGACCCGTGTCCACCTCCTACTAAACTAAACTAAACTGAGGAACTTCCTGCCGGTCGGTGGGGTGTACACTGCGGAGGAGGAGCTAACCTTTTTTTGTGCATAGTGTCAGCCTCCTAGTGGCAGCAGCATACACCCATGGTCTCTGTGTCCCCCAATAAGGCGAACGAGAAAATGTAAAACCTGTCCATCTATAATGACCACAGACAAGATAAAGATCCCCAATTCACATCAGGACTACAAGATACCAGGTACTTTCAGCTGCATCACATCTAATGTGGTGTACTTAATTATTTGTACTAAATGTCCAACTGGGGGTCTGTATGTGGGGGAGACAGGGCAAAAGCTTCGAACAAGGATGAATGCTCATCGTCACACAATAAGAAAAAAAAAAGAATGGATCTACCTGTGGCAAAACATTTTTGTATGATGGACCACAACACCAGGGATATGAAATTACTGGTATTGAAAGGTAACTTCACATCTCAGAGAGAGAGAAGAGTCTGTGAGTATAAATTTATGACGACCTTTGACACTCTCAGTGCTGGAATGAATGTTTCGCATGGATTTATGTCTTTTTACATCAATTAAGGAATTTGCTCCTAAGACCTTGTGGGGGCATCAACACATTAGGAGACCCCAATCAGAGGACAATAAAACATCCGGACTCCTTATCTATGAACTGGTCCAATATTTATGTTTCTCCCTCTCCCATAATCATAATTCTGCTTCACGTCACTTGTCTCATCTATTGCATTTTTTCTGTGCTGTATTGTGCATAAATATGTGACTCTTCAGATTTTGTATAAGTCTATGCCTGATGAAGAGACCTGAGTAGTCTCGAAAGCTTGCAATGTGTTACCATCTTTTCAGTTAGCCATTAAAAGGTATCAACCACTGAGGACTCTCAATTCTGAATATTTTTCTATCTACTGGCTAACACGGTACAAAGATATGCATCTTTCCTGTTGCTAAAGCATAGGATCCATAGAGATCCTGGTATTTTTTCATTTGATCACAGAAGTGAACAAGTAAATAGCAGCCTACAACGCTAGGTCACACGACTGTGTTTTCGCTCATCCAAGAATATCGGGTCGATTGTGTGTGATTAGTGGGTGATCCAATTTTCTCAATTCTGTCAGTCAGTGAAAAGTGTGCGAGGACAGGGCGAGGACAGATTTTCTCCATTTTGTCAGTCTGTGAAAATTAGACTGCACTCAAATATCATCCGGATGTGCTCCGATTTCCTCCCCCACCCTCAAAGACTCATTGGCTTTCATAGCCGAGTGCGATATATTAATATAATAAATATTGGATGCAAATTGTGTACAATGTGATTTTTTCCGCACACTTGGTCCAGGGAAAAAAAAAAAAAAATTGAACATGAACAACATTGATCTGAGAGCGATCTAATGTTTTTGTCGAATTGCACGCAAACCGAATAAAAGGTTGTCTGTACAAGCACTTATAAATGTACCTTTTACTTAAGAAAAAAAAAAAAGCACACCTTTATAGAAAGCAAAAAATGAAGTGTGAACACAGGTCTGGGAGAAATATGTAGGCCTATTTTCCTAATATAATACACCCAGTCATAAAACAATCTTGGTTTTCGAGTCTACAAGGATCGGTAGATCAGTCCGGATGGATGGGATACATTTAAACAAACGTCAAATAAGCATACAACAGATTTTAATCCATGACGTTCACAAAAAATCTATATATATATATAAAAATGAGTGTGTGTGTGTGTGTGTGTGTGTGTATGTATGTATGTGTGTGTCAGCCACGCCCACTCCACATAGCCCCAACCAATCACTAAGCATCTTTCATTTCATCAGAGCTGTTTAAAAGAAGCTGAGCTGTGATTGGTTGCTATGAGCAACAGTTTTCCTTGTAGACAGTTGTGGTAACTGAGGCCTATTATTCTTATTACTATGGTGGTGTTATCCTTCTGTAAAGCTGGAAATAACAATTTTTTACTGTGCCGACACAAACCACCCTCTGACACAGACTGCAGGGGGAGCCCAGTATCACACAGGATAGGATTAGATACACGGATCAGCAGACAGCATCACACAGGATAGAATTAGATACACAGGTCAGCAGACAGTATCACACAGGATAGGATTAGATATACAGCTCAGCAGACGGTATCACACAGGATAGGATTAGATACACAGCTCAGCAACAGGATGTGCCAAAGGAGAGGACATTTTCATTCCAAGGATTGCACTTATTCCATCTGATTTGCCTTTTGATTTTAAACGCCTCCAGTTCAACTGGCATTTGCAATGTCCATTAAAAATGCTCAGGGACAGTCCTTGAAAAGTAGTAGGGGTTGATTTGCAATCTCCATGCTTTTCTCATGGTCAACTTTACATGGCCTGTTCAAGAGTTGGAACTGCCAAAAATCTGTTCATCTTTGCACCGAAAGGAAAAACTAAAAATGTTGTTTATCACAAGTCTCTTGAATGAGTTGAAAATAAAATACTATGAATACTTGGGTAATCATTTAGTTAATTTGATTTGTAAATCTGTAGTGTTGAATATATGATGTGAAATGTTTTTATGCGCAATATAATCATTATAATTTGTTATAACTAACCACAGTTAGTTACTGTGCCCGGGCAACGCTGGGCTCTTCAGCTAGTAAGGTATAAATTTACGACTGCAAAAATACCTAAATGTTGCTTTTTATGAAGATTTGCACCATTTTTTATTGTTTTTCACCGATAACGATACATCTTAGTAAAAGTTGGCCCAAACTATTGATTTTGGTGCCCTGACTCTCCTCTGATGGCAGAATCGGGTATGTTAGACAAGTGGCTACCATCTATGTTCTAAAAGATGGAAAGCTTCTATGAACAGCTTAGCCGCCTGTTTCTGCATGTATATGAAGCTTGGGAAGACTAGCTGTTGGGCCGATAGCAGCATAAGGCATTTGACCAACTCTATATTTATGACGTAGACTATCAAAAGGGCACTGCATGCCAGAGACCCATCCATTCATTTACAGCTGTATTCACCCTATATATCTGTTGGCCATGGGCCATCGATGTCATTGCAATCACCAGCCGATCCTTCTAAGATCAGAAGAATGGCCGACTTTGGTGAATCTGGCCATACACATGACATCAATCCAACAACCCTAGAAGAAAGGTACACAAGTTGTTATGATCCAAGACTATTTCTGTATATGTGTCTCATGACATACAATTACATGTCTACGTTCCGGTCTTAAAATACATATACGCTCCATTTTCTAATCATTACATAAACATGAAATCTATAACTTTAATAAAAGGGTTGGGGTTTTAGGGGGAGGGAGTGTAAATGCATAATATTGATTGATATTACGGTGAAGTGCTGCGGTATTACGCACAAAGCTTAAGCTAAGTGGCAATTTACCTAAGGGCTTTGCTGATTGAAAAGCTCTCAAACCTGAAAAAAAAAAAAAATCACTAGAGGAGGAGAGAAAGAGGAATTACAAGTGAGAATTAAAATAATTTTAAAAAAAAAATCTTTAAAAAAAAAAACAAAAAAACAACCCAAATCCTTCCAGCTTTAATCTGCGGCAGATGTCGGCACGTCGTGAAAACAAGACTGAACTGAAAGGTAACAGGTAAAGGCCTCCAGGCAGGGGAGGGTTAAAACAAATTGGCCACCGTTTCATCCTGCGACTATAGGGAATCTTCAAGGAGACTAGTGATGAAATCCTCACCACAACTAATCCTCCCCCCCACCCAAAAAAAAAAAAAAAAAAAAAAAAAAAAATTAACTGTGTTGAAGGCTTTGTAATTTCCCTAGGTACAATTTAGCTGTCACTTATTTTAAAATTTACTCAAACACGCATTTCGAGCAGCTCTAACTTCACATGTCAAGTGCTTTCCAGCCAATTAAGTCTACACTGGAAGTCTGTGTTAAACAACTGAATGATTAGACAAGATAGCTCATTTCCTTGCTCTTTTGTTCAGCATAAAAAAATGCCACATTTACATTATCAGACTCAACAGGATTTTCTGACAGAGGAGAAAAAAAAAACACATATAAAAAAATAAAATCCACACTATCGAACACTATCTGTACAAAGCACATCAAGCCAGTCATTTACCAATCATCCTTCAAAAACCAATAGCCATAAATGTAACTTAATTACGACTCAGCGATCCCTGACGAGGAGCCATCTTATCGCTGCCTTATCCAGCCGCTAAGTACGCCTTTGTCCTGCTGTAGCTCTTAATTGTAACAGTAGGGTTTGCCTTTGGTATTGTGGCAGGATGTGGCCTCATTTACTTATTAAGCAAGATGACGAAGAAGTTGATGCAGCAGCGGAGAAGAAAATTACTCAGTAACGTGTCTCATCGTAATAATTATAAAATACACACAAAAGATGTCTCATTCCACATCCATCTCCCCATCCCACTGGCCTGCCTCTCCCCCTTGCCGGCCGCCCCCCCTCGCTCTCCATCCACGGCCGCCCCCCCTCGCTCTCCATCCACGGCCGCCCCCCCTCGCTCTCCATCCACGGCCATCCCCCCTCGCTCTCCATCCACGGCCGCCCGGCCGTCCCCCTCGCTCTCCATCCACGGCCGCCCGGCCGTCCCCCTCGCTCTCCATCCACGGCCGCCCGGCCGTCCCCCTCGCTCTCCATCCACGGCCGCCCGGCCGTCCCCCTCGCTCTCCATCCACGGCCGCCCGGCCGTCCCCCTCGCTCTCCATCCACGGCCGCCCGGCCGTCCCCCTCGCTCTCCATCCACGGCCGCCCGGCCGTCCCCCTCGCTCTCCATCCAGGTCCATCCGTCCCTCTAGCACTCCATCTACATCTGTCCCTCCCTTCGCATCTACATCTGCTCATCCATTCAGCTCATTCTCGGGAACGTGGTGAAATGATCACTGGATGAGGAATTTACAGAAACTTGTTGCTCTGTGCTGATAGCTACCCTAAATTGACCATTGCTGACATTTATGAGCTTGTGCAAGTACACACGACTTGTAATAACATATTTAGGGACAATAGTCTGTTGATGTCTGCAGTGACTTATGACTGCTATTGATCTCACAACTGATGACTTCGCCACCTATGAGGCTGCAGATCAGCCTCCATTCTTTTGACAAGGAACTGATCTGCAACACCAGCAGTGAAAGCTAGACATTAAATTAAGCTACACTATTCATCTTTGTTCAAGTATTACATATGGCAGTGTGGGGTGCACGCATCCCCTCAGCAAAGTATCCCAGAAGCTAAGCATCTAGAAAAAGCAGTCAATCCATGGCAAGTAAATAACATCCATCTTCTCTTTTCACACAGGTAAAACTCTATACCTCTACTTGCTGTCTTATCTGCTGTCTGTAACCCTGCATTATATACTGCTCAAAAAAATAAAGGGAACACTAAACAATACAATGTATTATTTAGTGTACCCTTTATTTTTTTTGAGCAGTATATTTTAATGGTACAACCCTATACCTCTGCTTGCTGTCTCATATGCTGCCTGTTACCCTGCATTATATTTTAATGGTAAAACTACACCTCTGCTTGCTGTCTCACCTGCTGCCTATTACCCTGCATTATATTTTAATGGTACAACTCTATACCTCTGCTTGCTGTCTCACCTGCTGCCTATGACCCTGCATTATATTTTAATGGTACATCTCTACTTGCTGAATCGTTGCTATAATTCATCTGTTGCATTGAATCATAGAGTTGGAAGGGACCCCCTGGGCCATCTGGTCCAACCCCCTGCTCAAAGCAGGATTCGCTAAATCATCCCAGTTAGATGTCTGTCCAGCCTCTGTTTGAAGACTTCCATTGAAGGAGAACTCACCACTTCTCGTGGCAGCCTGTTCCACTCATTGATCACTCTGTCAAAAAGTTTTTTCTAATATCTAATCTGTGTCTCCTCCCATTCAGCTTCATCCCATTGCTTCTAGTCTTTCCTTGTGCAAATGAGAATAAAGTTGATCCTTCTACAATGTGACAGCCCTTTAGATATTTGTAGACAGCTATTAAGTCTCCTCTCAGTCTTCTCTTTTGCAAACTAAACATTCCCAAATCCTGCAACCTTTCCTCATAAGACAGGGTTTGCAGACCGGTCACCATTCTGGTCGCTCTTTTCTGAACTTGCTCCAGTTTGTTGATGTCTTTTTTAAAATGTGGTGCCCAAAATTGGACACAATATTCCAGATGAGGTCTGACCAAAGAGGAGTAGAGGGAAATAATTACTTCACGTGATCTAGACTGTATGCTTCTGTTAATACATCCTAGAATTGCATTTGCCTTTTTTGCTGCTGCATCACACTGTTGATTCATATTCAGTCTGTGATCTATTAGTATACCCAAGTCTTTTTCACATGTGCTGTCACTTAGCCCTATTCCTCCCATTCTATATATGCTTTTTTCATTTTTATTGCCCAGATGTAGTGCTTTGCATTTCTCCCTGTTAAAAACCATTCTGTTAGTTGCTGCCCACTTCTCCAGTTTATTTAAATCTTTTTGAATCCCCTCTCTCTCTTCTCTAGTATTAGCTATCCCTCCTAGCTTTGTGTCATCAGCAAATTTAATCAGTTTACCCTCAATTCCTTCATCTAAATCGTTGATAAAGATGTTGAACAATACAGGGCCCAGGACAGAGCCCTGTGGTACCCCACTTGAGACATTCTTCCAACTGGATGTGCAGCCATTTACGACCACTCTTTGGGTCCGATCACTAAGCCAGTTATGAATCCACCTAACAGTTGCCTTGTCCATTCCATACTTAGTCATTTTTTCAATAAGGATTGTATGAGAGACTTTGTCAAATGCTTTGCTGAAGTCAAGATATACTATATCTACAGCATTTCCTTGATCCACCCAATCAGTAATACCGTCATAGAAGGAAATTAAATTAGTCTGACATGACTTATTAGTTACAAACCCATGCTGACTCTGTTTAATCACTTCATTCTTATCCAGGTATTGACATACATGTTGTTTAATAATTTGTTCAAAGATCTTTCCTGGTATAGAAGTCAGACTCACTGGCCTATAGTTGCCTGGGTCTACCTTCTTCCCCTTTTTGAAGATAGGAACAACATTTGCTCTTCTCCAGTCTTCTGGCACTTCTCCTGTTCTCCAAGAATTTTCAAAGATTATGGAGAGGGGTTCAAAAATTTCTTCTGCTATCTCCTTCAGTACTCTGGGGTGTAATTCATCTGGACCTGGAGACTTGAATTCATTTAGGTTAGCTAAGTGTTTCCTCACTATCTTTCTGTTTATAGATATCCTGGATTCTTCTATTCCCTTAATAGGACAGTGAATAACAGTTGATGTTACATTTCCTTTCTGAGAGAAAACAGATGCAAAATAGGAATTTAAAAGTTCAGCCTTCTCAACATCCTGTCTTACCATTTCATCATTTTCATCCTGCAAAAATCCTATAGCATCTTTGACTTTTCTTTTACTTTTGACATATCCCCAAAATCCTTTATTATTGCTTTTGACATCTCTTGCAAGCCTCAATTCATTTTCAGCTTTAGATAATCTGATTTGTGCCCTACAGGTTCTGCAGACAGCATTATATTCTTCTTTAGATATGCCTCCCTCTTTCCATTTTATAAATATTTTTTTCTTCCTTTTTAGCATGTGCTTAAGTTCTGTGTTCATCCATCCTGGTTTCCTTAAATGCTTCCTATTCTTCCCTCTTTTCAGAATTGTTAACAACTGTGCTTTGAGAATTTCATTTTTCAAGATTTCCCATCCTTCCTGGACATTTTTGTCTTTAAGGATATCCAGCCATTGGATCCCTCCAATTCTCTTTCTGAATCCCTTAAAATTTGCCTTCCTGAAATCTAACCTTGACGTCTGAGTCTTCACAGGTCTTCCGCCTCTAGTTATCCAAAATTCTAAAATAGCATGGTCGCTACCTCCTAGGGTCCCAGCCACTTTTACCTCCTCAACCATTTCCTCCCTGTTTATAAGGATTAGATCCAAGGTAGCAGTTCCCCTTGTTTTCTCCTTTACCTTTTGGAAGATAAAGTTGTCAGCAAGAGAGGATAAGAATTTCCTTGACCTGTTAGTTTCGCCTGAGAGAGATTCCCAAGAAATGTCTGGATAGTTGAAATCTCCCATGACAACTATGTCATATTTTTTGGAGAACTTGGCCATTTGATGCATAAAGAGTTCATCCATATCTTCAGCTTGCACAGGCGGCCTGTAGTAAATGCCTACAATGGTGTCCTTTCCATTGTTCTGTCCTTGTATTCTTACCCAAACAGTTTCCACAGAACTCCCAGTCTCTGAAGCTTCAATCTCTGTGCAGATATATGCGTTTCTAACATACAATGCGACACCTCCTCCTCGTTTATCAAGTCTGTTTCTTGCAAATAAGTTGTATCCTTCTAGTCTTGTATTCCAATCATGTGTATTGTCCCACCAAGTTTCAGTGATTCCAATGACATCATATTTCTTTTCCTGTGTTAGTAGTTCCAATTCTCCTTGTTTGTTGCCCATGCTTTGTGCATTAGTATAGAAACATTTTAGTTTGTGATTGGTTTCTCTTTCTCCAATATTTTTATTAATTAGATTCTTTCGTCTTTGTTCTTCCTTTCCACTTCTAATAGCAGAGTTCTCAATAGCATTTGTCAGGTGTATGGCTTTTTCTGGTCTTTTGCTTCCCTTCCCATGTTGTTCTAGTTTAAAGCTCTCCTTACAAGTGTAGCAAGGCGACTTCCAAATACCTGCTTTCCAGTCTTCGTAAGGTGCACCCCATCTCTAGCAAGTAGTCCATCGTATAAGTAGTTCACTCCGTGATCCAGAAATCCAAATCGTTGCTGACGGCACCATCGACGTAGCCAGTTGTTCACCTGCAGAATCTTATTCCACCTCCTTGTTCCATGGCCATCCACTGGGAGGACGGAAGAGAAGAGAAGATTGCACTCAATACTCACTGCTGTATATCCATGGTTGGGATCATTGTAGATATTATCTTGGGAAGGTGTTATAGCATAGAGATCGAGTCCGGACTACTGTATTTGATCATCTATCCACCCCCTGGTGTGTTGGAGCAGCTGCCAAATTATTCCAATCCAGCTCCCACAATCCCTCTCTCCTGACCCTGTAGTGTGGCCTATATATTTAGAAGCATTCTAAGGGGTGCACGCAGAGTAAGGTGCACGCATCCCCTCAGCAAAGCATCCCAGAAGCTAAGCATCTAGAAAAAGAAGATAATCCATGGCAGTTAGTCAGGGCAGAAGACAGGTAACCCACACTTTTTTTTTTTTAAATTAGTTTATTAAACCACAAGCAGTTTTACAGTACACACATTTAGTACAAGATGTTAAGCTTGATACAAAATATGTGTTCAAATAGCATGTAGATGTGAGACATAATGTATGCCTCAATTGTGTGTAAATAAAGCAAACATAATATCAATTAAATCGCAGTAGTATTGTGTTAATGCTCCAGTAGTAAAACCTGCCTAGCTTCTAAACCCTACCTACATCTACCACAACAAACTATTCCACAGCCTACTTCTATATAATGAGCAGTTTACTGTGCGACATCTCCGCTCTGCAAAGTGAGATGAGAGGAGTTCCACCTCTCCCAAATGTTTTTGAATTTACCCGGGCATCCTCTATTTTGGTATAGTGTACGTTCATATGGGATAATCGAATTTACTAGAGTGATCCAGGACCCAAGAGAGGGAGGTGAATTCCCCATCCACCGTAATGCCAGTATCTTCCGTGCCATGAACAGTGTCTCCCGCAGAAAAATCCCAACATAATGACCCCATGCCTCCTCATCCCACACTCCAAACAGACAGATCAGTGGCTCAAGGGGAACTGGGGTTTGTACCAAGGATGTTAATAATGATGTCACCCCTCTCCAATATTGCACAACAACAGGACAACACCAGATCATATGAATAAAATCTGCATCCATTGAATGACATCTCAAACATTCCGATAACGGGTATCGGCCCATCTTAAAGAGTCGAATTGGGGTCAAATATGATTGATTAATGATATACAGTTGTATCATCCTGTTGTTGGCAGATGGAGATACCCAAATTGGTGACGCCAGGATTTCTTCTCATTCCTCAGTCTGTATCAGGGATGAGCCCTTCTCATTTCCTCTTAACGGAATCTAAGGCACATTCTGTCCCCACTGACAACATATATGTATATAGAGAGGAGATGAGACCTTGAGGGCCCAGTGACTTGAGGATCCCTATCAAAAGGTAGAGACGAAATGGCATCACTCATATTTAGACTTCTCACGTGTGATTGAAGAGCTGACCTTAGTTGTAAATAACGGAAGAATTGGGACCTCGGAACACCTCGATCAGCCTGTAATTGCTCAAAGGACATCAAAGTACCTTGATCGTATAGCTCACCTATCGTAGAGACACTGTACTGAACCCAGAACTCGGAGGATGGATGTTCACGTAGCACCGGGAGGTAGTCATTATTCCACAGGGGCATTTCAGCTATAGTATCCCAAAATCTAACCACCCTCTTAATCTGTCTCCATATCGATCGAGCCAGACGGTGCAGAGGTAACAGTCTCGAGACATTTATTTTCCTCATTTCCAAAAAACCCAGTGGGCAACCAGTCCCTGCAGCATGAAGTATATGACTCTCAGAGTTCGGGAGGTGACCTCCAGGCATCCATGTACTTATAGCCTTGGCCTGTCCAGCTAGATAATATAAAAAGAAATCGGGTAACGCCACCCCTCCTCCCCTCTTGGGCCTCTGCAGAGTGGTCAGCTTGAGTTTAGGCCTGGCTTTCCCCCAAATAAAGGATGTGATTTGGGAATTTAGATTAGCAAAAAAGGATTTGGGCACCACTACCGCACTATGTTGAAGAAAATAATTAAGCTTGGGGAGTAATATTTTAATTAAATTAATACGTCCGGCTACTGACAGTGGAAGTTTACCCCAAATCGCAAATTTACCTTTAACAGTCTCCAGCAATGGTTGAATGTTAAGTTGTAAATCAAATTTACTACCCTTAGAGATATAAACATCCAAATACTTAAAACTAGTTACAGTGGGCAGTAAGGAGAGAGTTTCAAGTCGTGGCATTGGAGTATGGGAAAGAGGCATCAACACAGATTTCTCCCAATTTATGTATAGGCCAGAATATTTACTAAATTTATTTATGGTAGTGATCACTCTTGTCAGGGTCTCCTCCGCCTTGTCCATGAGTATCACCATATCTTCAGCATATAAGCCTATGGTATCCGTCCGACCTGCTATTTCTATACCAGCAATATAAGGGGAGGATCTTATACGAATTGCCAGCGCCTCAATAGCGAGAGCAAAAAGGGCTGGGGAAAGAGGACACCCCTGACGAGTTCGCCTATGTAGTGAGAATGATTCAGATATGGAGTTATTTACGATGACCTGGGCCTTGGGCTTCATGTATAAGACATAGATTCCAAAAATGGGTCAATCTCCAAACCCGTACCTCCGCAAACAGGCAAGGAGAAAAGACCATTCAAGTGAGTCAAAGGCCTTAGCCGCATCCAGTGATGCCAATGCCCATTCCTTATTCGGTACCAGAGAGCTATATTGGACCACTGACTGGACACGTCTGATATTCATGGAAGTGCTTTTACCCGGCATAAAACCTGTCTGATCAGAGTGTACAAGATCCAATATAACTGAATTTACTCTCTTGGCCAAAATCTTTGTAAAAATTTTATAGTCCACATTTACTAGTGATATAGGCCTGTAAGATCCACAATCTAAAGGGTCCTTCCCCTCCTTTTTAAGAACTATTATATTGGCCTCATAAAAGGACTCCGGCATGCATCCCCCCTCCCAGATCCCCCGAAACACTGTCAACAAAAGGGGCGCCAGCATATCCTGATATTTCCTATATAACTTCACAGGGAACCCATCCGGCCCAGGGGCCTTCCCGGAGGCCATGTCTTTTATGGCATCCTCTACCTCCTCTAGAGTAAACTCAGCATCCATAAATGCCTGTTGGGAAGGACTTAGCGTAGGAAACTCTATGTCTAACATAGTTTAGACACTCCGGGCTATCCACTTCCGTCTTAGAGTTGTACAATGAACCATAATAATCAGAAAAGCATTTTAGTATCTCCTCAGTTGAGGAAACCAACATACCACCTGAATCACGGATTTGTAGAATTGTGTTAGTTGCATTATGCTAGGTAACCCACACTTTGCTCTCCCTTTTATCCATGTTCTATCCTCCTGTGTTCCCTTGCCATCCACATTCAACGCCCCATCCCCACTCCATCACAACTCATACACATCAGCCCCTCTATACTTCTCTCTCCCATGTATAGCTCCCAGGCACTTCTCACCTTCCTGAAAAACCTCAGCCCATCTTGCCAAAGCACATTGCACAAAAAAAAATTCTTACAATTCCAATAACCAATTGCGCTATCTTCCTACTCCTACTGATTTTAGGTGACATCTCCCCTAACCCTGGTCCACCATCCCCCAAACTCAACCCCTACCCTACCTCACATCGAAACCTTACTAACCTTACTATTAGTTGCACTGCTTCAACTCCTTATTTTAATTGTGTCCCCTAGAATCAACGGTCTGTATGTAACAAAACTTCCATTCCTCCACAATTACTTTCTGAACAACTCTCTTAATCTTTTAGCCCTCAATGACACCTGGATTCAGGATTCTGACACAGTCTCCCCTGCTGCCATTTTCCATGGTGGCTTACTATTCTCCCATTCCCAGAGACCCACAGACAGACATGGTGGTGGAGTCGGGATACTCCTGTCCCCAAAATGCACTTTCCAGGTTATCCCCCAGTTCCATCACTTTCATTCCCTTCTTTTGAGGTCCACACCATCAGGCTCTTCTGTCCCCTCTCCCTCAGAGTAGTGGTCATATACCGGCTCCCAGGAACACCCACTTCCTTGACCATTTCACTGCAGCCCTCCATGTCTTCATAACTACCAACCCTTATCCTGGGAGACTTTAACATCCCCATTAACAGCCCCACTTCTACATCTGCATCCAGCTTCTATCACTAAAATCTACAAACCATTAACCCTAATACACTTTCAGACTCCCTACACTCATCACTGTCACCAATCTCCTCTTTTCCCTGTCCTGATCTGGCTGTACATCACTACAAAGACACTCTTAGAAGCATCCTTGACCAAGTAGCGCCACTCACCCTTAGAACCTCCAACTTCAACGATGCTCTAGGAGTGCTGAACGCTTATGGAGGAAAACTTCCACACCAGAAGACTTTATCCACTTGAAATTTATGCTAAGAACCTACAACCCTGCCCTTCACCTTGCCAAACAGACCTACTTCACCGCCCTGATCTCATCACTATCCAACAACCCCAAGAAACTTTTTGACACCTTTTCACTCCCTCCTCAGGCCAGAAGAACAAGCCTCTATCACAGACATTTGTGCTGATGACCTGGCCTCCCACTTTATAGAGAAAATAGATAATATCCCTCAGGAAATCCGCTCCCAGCCACCAGGTGCTGTGACTCCCATTCCTCCCTGCATTTCCCCTGGCTCACTCTCCACATTTGATCTCATCACAGAAGAAGTCTCCAGACTTCTTGTCCAACTACATGAACTACTGACCCCATTCCCTCACATCTCCTCCAAACTCTCTCTCCAGTCGTCACAACTCACCTAACTACAATCTTTAATCTCTCTCTTTCCTCAGGCATGTTCCCCTCCTCCTTAAAACACTATCAATACTCCATTATTAAAGAAACCCACTTTCACCCATCCTGCACAAACAACTACAGACCAGTCTCCAATATCCCCTTCATCTCTGAACTCTTGGAGCGCCTAGTCTACTACCGCCTTACCCGTTACCTCTCCACTCACTCCCTCCTAGACACTTCACAGTCCGTCCGGCTTCCACCTCCTACATTCGACAGAAACTGCAATCAAAGTGACCAATGACCTTCTGACAGCAAAATGTAACAGTGTAACAGCTTTTGACACTGTTGATCACCATCTCCTACTCGCTAGGCTTCAGTCAGTATGCATAAAGGACACTGCTCCCTCCTGGTTCTCTTCCTATCTTTCTGACCACTCCTTCAGTGTACCGTTTGTTGGCTCCAATTCATGTCCTCTTCCTCGCACAGTTGGGGTACCTCAGGGCTCAGTCCCGGGCCCACTTCTCTTCTTTCTCTACCTGGCCCCAACTTGACGGACCATGAGCAGATTTGACTTTCAGTACCATCTTTATGCTGATGACACAAATATACACGTCATCCCCTGGCCTAACTCCCTCTGTACTACAGAACGCCAGTGACTGTCCCCAGTCTCCAACATCATGTCTGCTCTCTATCTAAAACTCAACCTTTCCAAAACTGAACTTCTTCTGCTTCCGCCATCTACCAACCTCCCTAAAACTGACATTTCCCTCTTTGTGGGTGGCACCATAATTACACCCGGCAGCAGGCACGCTGTCTGGGTGTTATTTTTGATACCAATCTCTCCTTCATCTCCCATATACAATATCTTGCCCGCTCACACCTAAACAACATCTCTAGAATCCACCATTTCAAATCATGGCGAAAACAAAAACCCTCACTGTCGCCCTGATCCACTCCCGCCTTGAGTACTGTAACGCTCTATTAATTGGCCTCCCTGTTACTAGACTTTCCCCTCTCCAGTCCAATCCTTAATGCAGCAGCCAGTGTCGTCCATCTGGCTAATCGGTACTCTGATGCGTCCGATCTTTGCGAGTCGTTAAACTGGCTTCCCATTCATTATAGGATCCAATTCAAAGTACTTGTTCTCACCCACAAAGCTCTCCACAGTGCGGCACCCCCTTACATCTCCCTCATTTCTGTATATCTGCCTAGCTGATCACTGCTCTCTGAAAACGACTTTCGACTAACCTCTGCACTAATCCGCACCTCCCACTCCCGACTCCAAGACTTCTCCCTTGTTGCGCCAATCCTCTGGAATGCTCTACCCCAAGAAATTAGGTCCAGCCACAACTTGCACAGTTTTAGGCGCTCCCTCAAAACACATTTGTTCAGAGCAGCCTATTGCGTTCCCTAATCAAAGTAATTTTTGTATGCATGTGTAGCCCATTCACTTCTCTATCTATCCCCCACTCCCTCAAGATGGCTGGACCATCACTGTAAATACACACCTGTGCTTTTTATCTCCCCCACCTCATTGTAGATTGTAAGCTCTCATGAGCAGGATCATTTTAATTTGCTTTATTGTATTAGGCTAAGTGCACACGTAACAGAAAATTTCTGCTGAAAACCCTGACTCCCTTCCCAGAAACCGCGTTTTTTCTGCGCGGTTTTTGCACAGAAAACGCACGGTTTTTAAGCTTTTTTTCCGCGCGTTTTCAAAACGCATAGAACTAGCCAGAAACGCGGAAAAATCTGCGAAATTAATGAGCATGCTGCGTTTTTTACCGCAATGCGGTTTTTTCACGGTAAAAGAACGCATCAATATGCACAAAAAGTGCAAAATGTATAGAAATGAATGGGAAGCTTATTTTTAGCGGTTTTATTGGGAAAAACGCTAAAAATACCGCTAAAAAAACGCTGTGTATGATCACATACTTATAGTTGACGCTGTTACTCATGACTGTTATGTTTCAGGTCTTTAATGTCAATAAAAAAAAAGTATGCTGAAAGTCCACCAGAAAGCTCATTTTCCCAAAAATAATAATTCTGCATGGTTATGTCTGGAGATTCATTATTTTTAATATGTTTATAGAGTAATAATAAAGTGCTGCTTCACGATTTCTGCAGCGCACTTACCTTTGCCGTGTAGACTGGGACAAGTCAGCTGAAGACATAACTTTTGTCGATTTGTCTTTTGTACTTGTGGAGGCCTATGTTAGGCTGGATAGTAATATGTAGAACATAAAACACCGGCACTGATTGATCATATCCTTTTCAATATAATTCTGGAGTTCATAAAACTCTTTGAAATGTGTGCTCATAACTGAGCAAAACATGAGATCAATATCATTGGATGGATGTTTGCGACGAGGTGGTGTGGGTGGCAAATTCATCATTTTTGGGGGCACAAAAGTGGCAAAAATTTACGCTGGCCTCTACACAGAGTACATTTCTCATCTACTAATGAATTTGGGACCCCTAGCTCCAGCATACAGTTCATGAACAATGGCGTGCAAAGTGGCAGCCTTGAAGAATTGGGGGGGCAACGGTGTCCATTTATAAATCTAACAAAGACAAAAATAAATTAAAAAAAAGTAATAAAATAGATAAAAAAAACCATGGGATATTCCCGTAATATTATGCCGAAGTGATTCTTTTTACAACAGCTAAAATAAAAAAATCGGTCAACATATTCATCGGAACGTCCTTTCAATCAGATGATTCACCATCTTTGATCGATAAAGAGACACTGCCTTGGAAGGACTACTACTTACTTTTTCAAGTGTACCATCACCAACGGGGCGCACATCCTGCTGTTGGGATTGATCAGTCCCAACATCATGCCATACTCGTGGATGAGGTTCGTGGCCTGGGCGTCCCCTTTCAAGGCCATGTTGTTGAGGATGTGGAAGAAGTAGTCGGCGGCGGCCTCGTTCATGGGGACATCTTTCTCTTGCATCTCCTTCAGAATGTTAATCGCGTCTACGATAGAGCAGCACAAAAGGACCCTTAGGTAATTTCATGGAGTGAAAACAAACTGTTATTAAAACAGCATTTCCAACCCAGCAGGAATGTAAATTCTGGTGTATAATGCCGATTTCAAGTTAATTACTACTTGCATTTTCTAAACGAGACTACAATTATAAATCCACAATAGCATGGGTTTTATCATTTCCCTGCAACTGTGACTACAAATTACAGATAGGAGCCGTGTGCCCACTTTCACCGTGTAACCCTGTACTGTCTGCCCTATGGCGGCACGATCTTACTAAATGGATGCTTTTATCGTTCAATGCCAACATCTGCTAAATCGGCGGCATTGTTTCTGCAGCAGATGGCTTGTCAGGAGGCCAGATAATAAAGATGTATTTACAGTGTATATACAGCCAGACTAATGGCCTGATACCGATAGGGTCTGTTTGCTGTGTCGATACTAATTAGACAAGCAGAGCCAATGAAAGCTTTCCAACAGACTGCATGTTAAAACATTAGGCTCATTAAGCCTCATTAGGAAGGCAGAAATAAACATTTTGGTGTGTGGGATAAGTAAAGGGGATTTACATTGCGTTGTTTCTTAATTATCCCACAAGCAAAATGTTTTGACCAATTTACATTCGGAATGCCGGGGAGGAGGGGGTACGGAGCCAAAACAGGCACATTTCTTACCCTTATAGGTCACTTTTTTTCCCCCACTTCTGGTTACACGACAGTCATTGGCGTGAAAGCACTCTCACATAATCACAAAGGTTATCAGCATATGCCCATCAACAGTGATGAGCGAACGTGCTGGGATAAGGCGTTATCTGAGCGTGCTCATGTCCTAACCGAGTGTCTTCTGCGTGCTCGAAACGTATGCTCGAGTCCCTGAGGCTGCATGTCTCGCGGCCATTCGAATTTCAAAGCGCTAAATTTTGAATTTATTTTAAAAAAATGAGAAATGATTAAAAAAAAAAAAAAAAATGCAGTGCTTGCAGACCTTTAATGCTAAGAAAACAAATTCATAATCATTTAGAAACAACAATACTAATGTTTTAACTCAGGAAGAGTTCAGAAATCAATATTTTGTGGAATAACCATTATTGTTAATCACAGCTTTCATGCGTCTAGGCATGCTTTCCACCAGTCTCTCACACTGCTTTTGGGTGACCTTATGCCACTCCTGGTACAAAAATGTAAGCAGTTCTTCTTTGATGGCTTGTGACTATCCATCTTCCTCTTGATTACATTCCAGAGGTTTTCAATGCGGTTCAGGTCTGGAGATTGGGCTGGCCATTACAGGGATTTGATGTGATGGTCTTTCATCCACACATTGATTGACCTAGCTGTGTGGCATGGTGCATTGTCCTGCTGGAAAAAACAGTCCTCAGAGTTGTGGAACACTGCCTGAGCAGAAGGAATCAACTGTTTTTCCAGGACTAGGATAACCTTGTATGCGGCTTGATTCATACGTCCTTCCCAAAGATTAACCTGCCCAATCCCAGCCTTGCTGAAGTATCCCCAAATCATCACCAATCCTTCACCAAATCTCACAGTGCGTCAAAGGCCCTGTGCACATGGTGCAGATTCTGTGCAGTTCTGCAGCAGATTTGGCCCTGCAGAACTGCAGCAGAACTGCACATGATGTACAGTACCATTTTAGGCTATGTAAAACAAAAAACACTGTGCACATGCTGCAGATTTTTCTGCGCAGATTTGGTGCAGAATAAGAGAAGCAGCATGTCCCTTCTTTTGTGCTGTTTTCCACCTGCTCCATTATAGAAGTCTGCAGGTGAAAACTGCAGGGGAAATCCGCACAAAAACTGCACTAAATCTGTACTAAAACTACAGGTAAAACGCAGGTCATTTTACCTGCAGATTTAGCAAAATCTGTGTGGAAAATTCCACAGCAGAATCCGCACAGTGTGCACATAGCCCAAGACACTGTGGCTTGTACGACTCTCCAGGTCTCCGTCTAATCATTAGACGACCAGGTGTTGGGCAAGCTGAAAATTAGATTCATCAGAGAAGATTACCTTACTCCAGTCGTCTATGGTCTGATCCTTATGGTCTTTGACAAACTTCAGCCTGGCTCTCCTTTGCTTCTCATTGATGAAAGGCTTTTTTCTAGCTTTACATGACTTGAGCCCTGCCTCTAGGGGCGTGTAACGAACTGTTCTTGCCGTGCACTTCACCCCAGCTGCCATTTGCCATTATTTTTGTAGGTCACTTGATGTCGTCATGCAGTTGCTGAGTGACATTCGAATATGATGGTCATCCTGGTCAGTGGAGAGTCGTTTTCGCCCTCTGCTGGTCTGTAGCTTTGTTATCCCCAATGTCTGCTGCTTGACCTTGTTGTAATGGACTATCGCCTTAGAAATTTTAAGGATGGAGGCAACATGACGCTCACTGTATCCCTCTCCTGGTAAAGCCAGAATTGAGCCCTTCTTTTTCTCACTCAAGACTTGACTTTTCAACTCCTTTGGCATGGTTAAAAGTTATTTTTTCATTCCTATTACTTTTGGGATATTACTAGCACCTGTTTTTCCTTCGTTAAATCAGATTTGGTTCAGGTGATCACCTAATCAGAAGAACATTAAGTAGAATGAGGTGTACGTTGGTTGGAATTCAACTGACACTGGAATGGAAGGGCTGTCAAGACATGTAGAGAAGCTGATTTTTATAAAACTGTGCAGTGGTCTCTTAATTTTTGCCAGAGCTGTAGTATTCGAGCACGCCGAAGACACTCGGTAAGCACCTGAGCATGCTCATAGCACCTTATCGAAGTACGTTTGGTCATCACTACCCATCATCTCTTTTATCATTTCAACGTCCAGCAAGGTAGCGGTTAAGTGAGAGAATCTGCTGTTCCATTTTTTTTAATTTTAATTAAGACACTTTTTTTGTATTGTGATGATCCTCTGTTATCCCTCCTGACAATGATCATAAATTTGACAGCTGGGTGGTTCCTCTCGCTCGATGCGAAACGTTTCCCGTTCGCCACATTAGTAATGTATTTCATATATAAAACCAAATCTAAGTAACTAATACATAAATTATTGTTCAGATGCATATTCATAGCCAGCACAATGGATGTCAAAACATACAGCGGCAGAACAAAATTCCTTTACCCCTGTAATATTACAATAGAAAAAACTTCAGGAACAATCAGCTTTTGTTTGAAAGATGAAATATAAAACTCCGCTGCAGAGCTTTAAATAAAATGTAAACATTGCTTTTTCTATAATAAACTTGTTCTAAATATCAAATACTATAGAAAACGCAGCGTACAATATACGTAATAAATACATAAAAACCTTTATAAAGTGAATTTTTTTTATTTTTTATATCACTGAGTAGAGTCACACGAGCATTTTTAAAAAAAAAAAACAGTCAGATTTATAAAGAAATGAGGGACGGATTTTTTTCTTCTCACTGGTTGCAATTCTCTGGGCTCTGTATGGCATCCAATTTTTATTTTATACGCGCCCAGAGACTTGACTAGGCGAGTCTCATCCGATTTGCAAAAGAAAGCAGTGCATGCTGCCATTTTTTTTTTTTACACACAGATGTGGTTTGTGGGGAGGTGCGTGGGATTAATAATTAAAAAAAAATACATTTTGCTCATCTACACTGCCTCATTGAATAACATTGATCTGAGTGTGATCCATTTTTCATTGACAGGACACGGTTATGTGAACGAGCCAAGAAGTAGTAATACCTCATGCACACTTCATCCGATGGGGGACTCTACACTAGATTTGGCCCTTGGTTTTCCAAGGAGAGAACCTCTTTTACTGTAATCGATATGGCAAAAAAAAAAAAAAAAAGAATCTTCAGAAGCTTACAATTCTGGATCATCTTTTCTTACAAATCTGCACGGCGACGTTCCTCCTGGGCGTTACTAATTGGGGGCGTGGCCCACCTCACTGTTAAATATTGTCCAATCAGTGCTGCCAGTGTCCTCCTGTGCAGACACACCCCTCTAAAGAGAATGTTATTACCCAGTTTTCATATATTGCTAGAAGGAATAAGAGAAACCGTACAATAGTTCTAAGAAAATACGTGCCAGAATTGCTATTTTTTGGGAAATGCAATAAGTTTAACTAACAGAGGCTTGTGGCGGTAGGCCCTTTAAGAATAACCACATGTCGACATATTGCTGTTGTGCAGCTATTTAAGAGCTTGGAAACAAAAAAAAAATAAATTACTGATGGGTTCGAGTCCAGTCTATCAAGTATGGGAACACCTACCCCCTACCAATTCAGCTCCTCCACAACAGATAGTGTCAGGGGATATAATTCGTTTCAGACTGCTGATCATTTGTTCTCTAAAACCATGTTCACATCAGGGTTTATGGTTGATTTTTTGTTTTTCCTGCAGCCAAAATCTGCTCTCCACAGTAAAACCGCGTAGTTCAAAACTCCCGTTTTTCAACACTTATTATTTTCGCCGTATCACGAGTGTGGATGAAGAGTGCTTTGTCTACTCTATGTTTAATAAAGTTTGTTTCATTCACTAAAAATTATGCGAAAAAGCTGCAAAGATTTGCTGCTTTTTTTTGCAGCATTTTTCTCATTGCTTTCTACGACGACAACGCTGCAGAAAAAAAAACACTAAACATGCTGAAGATTTACAAAAAAAATTTCCCAAACTGTGGATGAGATTTCTGAAAAATAGCTTTTGCTGGTACTGTAAAAAGCAGATTAAAAAAAAAAAAGCTGCAAAAAAACGCTGCGCATGTGAACACAGCCTAAAGGAGGTGTCCAACAAAACGAGTAAATCAGTGTTTGTCAGTTATCTAAAGTGTACGTGGGGGTTTAAGTCTTGCAAAAATCCATTTCCACCACCTCTCAAGTTGCTGTTTACTTTTCTTTAGGCCATCATAGAGGGACGCCATGCTTGGATGACATTTTAAGGTGCCACAGTGTCTCAATGGATGTCAAGCCGGCACCCATGGAAACATTACAATACAGCGCTGTACAGACATACACAGTCCCCGATAAAACCAATAAAGCCTTTTTTTTGGTTTTTTTTAAATTTTTTAAGACCTGTATTTGCTGGCGCATTGCACCAAGTTCTTCAAAATTATAAAATAGGGATTTTTGTGTACTCACCGTAAAATCCTTTTCTCCGAGCCAATCATTGGGGGACACAGAGACAGTGGGTGTTATGCTGCTGGCCACTAGGATGACACTAAGTAAACCAGAAAAAAAGTTAGCTCCTCCCCTGCAGTATACACCCTCTCGCTGGCTGAGATTTCTCCAGTTCAGTGAAAAAAGCAGTAGAAGCATAAACAGTCAATAATAACCATAACTAAGTCAAAGCCTAAGAATGCTACAGTGAGCCAATAGGCTAAACAGGGTGGGTGCTGTGTCCTCCAATGATTGGCTTGGAGAAAAGGATTTTATGGTGAATACACAAAAATCCCTATTCCTCCTACGCCTCATTGGGGGACACAGACAGTAGGACGTCCTAAAGCAGTCCCTGGGTGGGGAGCATACATCTGCTAATACCCCATGTACCACTGAGTCAACAGTGAGGTACTGCCAATTGCAGGCTGCATCCGCAGAGGCCTGAGAATGAATTAGGCAATGTTTGTAAAGGTATGCAGGCTGGAACAAGTTGCAGCCTTGCAGACCTGTTCTGCCGAGGCCTGGTGCCGAATGGCCGAAGAAGCACCCACTAACCAGGTAGAGTGCGCCCTAATCCCTAGTGGGACAGGCGCGTTCCTGATACAGTAGGACTACTGAATCGCCAGGTGAATCCACCTGGCTAGCGTTGCTTTGACACGGCTAGACCCTTCCTATGCCCCTCTGGAAGCATGAACAGGGCATCTGACTTGTGGAAGGGAGCTGTCCGCGAGATGTACCGTCTCAGCACCCTAACCACATCCAGGGTGTGGAGGGCCTTCTCAATGCAATGGACTGGCGCTGGACAAAAGGAAAGGCAAAACAATTTCCTTGTTGAGATGGAAAGAGGAGACGAAGTTGGGCAGGAAGCACGGGGACGTCCTGAGAACTGCCTTCTCCTGATGAAAAATTCAGGAACAGTGAACGGCAGGACAGAGCTGCCAATTCCAAAACTCGTCTGATTGACGTGATTGCCACTAGAAAAACCACCTTGATTCCAATGGCCTTCTATAAGGAGGCGCCACATGGGAAACTGTCTGAATGAACGTCTTGACCTGAAGTTTGGTGGCAATTTTGCGTAGGAAAAGCACTGACAAGGGCGAAATTTGGCCCTTGAGCGAGCTAAGCATGAGGCCTGATTTTAAACCAGATTGCAGGAATTCCAATTTGGCTGGAATGGATAAACACCAGAGGTGATCGACCATGATCCTTGCACCATGAAAAGAAGGTTGTCCAGGTGCGGTAATAGATAAACCTGGACACAGGCTTCCTAGCACTAATCATGGTGGAAATCACGTCGTGAAAGAACCCAGCCTGTGCTAAAATCCAGGATTCAACGGCCACGCCGTGAAAGAAAGGGCCCCAGAGTTCTGGTGGTAAATCGGGCCCTGCGAGTGTAGATCCATGCAATCTGGAAGTCGCCAGGGGACGTCGGCAACTAGTTGTATTAGTTCTGCATTCCATGCTCGGCGCGGCCAATCTGGCAAGACAAGGATCACTGGTACTCCCTCCGCTCTGATCTTCTTAATGGCCCTCGGAAGCAAGGGAAGAGGAGGGAAGATGTACGGGAGCCGGAATCGGTTCCATGGCAAAACTAGGGCATCCGCTCCGATGGCACATGGATCACGCGATCGGGCAATTAACCGAGGAACTTTGTTGTTTAGTCTTGAGGCCATGAGATCCACATCTGGAGTCCCCCAATGATGACAAATCTGTTGAAAGACTTCCGGATGAAGAGACCACTTCCCCGAGGCAATGCCTTGGCGACGGAGAAAATCTGCCGACCAATTTTCTACGCTCGGCCCAATGGAGGATGGGACTCGCTTCGTGCGTGGCCATCCTGCTCCGGGTACCTCCCTGGCGGTTGATATACGCTACAGCCGTGGTGTTGTCGGATTGGATCCTGATGAGACCTGCGAGGAGACGGTTGACACTCCGTAGAGCTAATCTGATCGCTTGCATCTCCAAAATGTTGATGGGGAGACTGACTCTCGGATTGACCAATGACCCTATGCCATGTGGCGACGAAAGACCGCTCCCCAGCCGAGGAGACTTGCGTCAGTGGTTACTACCAACCATCTTACTGGGAGAAAAGACCTCCCTTGATTCAGGGAGGACCTCAGTGTCCACCACCTGAGGGATTGCCTGACCAGCAGGGACACAGGGATCCAACAGTCCAAGGAGAACGGGTACTTGTCCTAAGCTAACAGCAACACGTGTTGTAAGGGACAGAGGTAGAACTGTGCAAATGGAACTGCTACCATCGCTGACACCAACTTTCCTAGAACTCTCATGCCGAAATGAATGGAGGGAGAAAACAGTAGCGCTGCCTGTTGTAAGGCTTGGGTCTCTCCTGGAGGGAAAATGACCAACCTGCGGGAAGTTTCCAAGATCATCCCTAAAAGGGAAATCTGCTGAGCCGGTTTTGGGAAAGACTTTTCAAAGTTTATCTTCCACCCCAGGCGAGAAAGTGTATTTACTGTTATCCATGGATTCCTCGCAGGCTGGAAGGGATGGACCCTTGATGAGCAGGTCGTCCGGATACGGTAACACCACCACTCCCCGAGAGTGGAGAATGGCCATGACCTTGGTACAGACCCTGGGGGCGGTGGTGAGTCCGAAGCGCAAGACAACAATCTAGCAGAGTTCCTTGTGAAATGCAAAACGCAGGAACTGCTGGAGGGAAGGGCTGTTCGGAATGTGAAGGTAAGCGTCCTTTATGTCGATGGATGCTAGGAACTCTCCTTTTTCCATGGAAGCGACAACTGATCGGAGAGTTTCCATTCGGAATTGCCGTACCCTAACAAACTGATTTAACAGTTTGAGATCCAGAATGGGTCACATCGTCCCGTCCTTTTTTGGAAACACAAAAAGGTTTGAATATAATCCTCTGAACCTTTCGTGATGAGGGACCCGAATGATGACTCCGACCCTTAGCAGAGCCTGAACAGCCCGAAGGAAGGCTCTTGTCTTTTTCTTGGGGGGAAAGAAAAGGAAAAACCGAGTTGGAGGGGGAGAAGAAAATTCTATCTTGTACACCAGCTCCCTGACCCACTTGTCGTCATTGGGTAGATCTAGGAGATCTGGTTCCCCTAGATCCAGAAGCCCTAGGCCTGGGTTTCCAAGAGCGGTTAGGTCCGTATGAGACCTGAGAGCCTCTGTCTCCGCGCGGGGACCGACCTGATCCAGAAGAGAAGGACCAACCGAAATTGTTGTGAGAAGATCGAAGACTCGTCGGCCGTTGATTGCGAAACAGCCGAACAGCCCCTATTGTTTAGTAAGGAATTTACTTTTTCCCCCGGTAGTATCAGAAATGAGTTGGTCCAGTTTCTCTCCAAAACAACGACCCGTTTGAAGGGGGAGAGAAGACAACGATCTTTTAGGTGTGGCATCCGCCCGCCAGCCGCGGAGCCATAGGGCTCCTCTAATGGAGATCGCATTAGCGGCAGTTTGAGCAGCACAATTGGCGGCATCAAAAGAAGCATCTACTACTAAGTCAGCTGCATGAACCATCTGCCTGGCGACAGTGGTTGCCTCCGGAGGAAGATTGGTGCCTTGGAAGGAAGAAATCAGAACTTCTGCCCAAGCGGCCATTGCCTTAGTGACCCAAATTGCCGCGAAAAATGGAAAAAACGCTGCCCCTGAACTTCAAAAACTGAACGGGCAAGGTAGTCAATTTGACAATCGGAGGGGTTTCTGACTGAGGAACCCTCAGAAACAGATAGGAGCGTTTTAGAAGCAAGACGCAATACAGGAGGGTCCACCGGAGGGGACTATAACCAATCGTACATTAGGTGTGGATGAAAAGGTTATTTAGCCAGAGTAGACTTTTGCCCTGTGAACCGCTGATGTGGCCGATCCCTATGTTTCTGGACGGCTGGTAAATAACGTGCGCACACGCTAGGTTTTCTTAAATGAGCTAGGGTGTGCTGGAGCGGGAATATTTTCCTCATCCAACCTCAGAATCCTGTTGACTGATTCTATAAGAGAATCAAGCGACTCTTGATCAGTTGGGGGATTCAGAGGGGCTGACGTGTCAGATTCGAATTCAGATCCGTGCTCGCTGTGAACCTCAGGAGAGGGCGAGCGAGAGACAGGAGTCGCCGATGCTGAGACACTGACTGGTCCTTGTATGAGTATGGCCCCTACTGGAGGACGGTTCCCGGCCGACGCCAGAGCCCTCCTCGGGAGGCAAGGACGCTTTCTACCTGGGTCAGAGACTCCACCCGCCATGACAGGGACGCAGCCCACTCAGGGTTACTAAGCACAGGAGGCCCGTCAGCAGCGGCGGCAAGGGACATTGGAGCGCAGTGCGGGTTGCAGTCCGTGCATAACGGATTAGTCTGTGCACTGGGTAAGGCAGACTTGCAAGTGGTACACACGGTAAAAAACGCAGTGTGCTTTTTAACAACCCGTTTAGCCTCCTTAGATTGAGGCATAGTGCTCCTGAAAGGGTTAACGGCAGAGTATGTCTGCAGCTGCAGGGAATGTGCCGTAAAGGGGTTAAGCTTTAATCTGACGGCAGATGCAGCTTACCCGGTCCTGTGCTGGGTCCCCCCAGGAGGAAAAAACCGGTGGCCTTGTGATGTCACCTGGTATCCGGCTGTCCAGAGCAGGCATAGCGCTCATGAAAGGGTTAACGGCAGCTGAAGACATGGCCCCCGAGAATAGAATTGCGCGTCTCGTAAGTAACGAGAGGCGCCAAGAAGAGGGGGCGGCGACGTTAGCGTGGGCGGCGCTAATCAAATTGCGGCCTAGTAGGCCGGAAAAGCCGGGGACTAAATTTTTGGCCTACCCACGGTAGACGACGGGGCGGAGAGAGGGCGGCACCATTCAAATTGCGGCCTAGCAGGCCGAAAAAGCCGGGGACTAAATTTTTAGCCTACCCGAGCTCCGAGAGCGCGGGGGGGGGGGGGGCTTGCCGCGATGGAGCGCTGGTGCACCGCCGCTGACATCAAGTCAGCGCCTCTCCCGGGGGGGGCAGGACGCGACCCCATACCCCCACTCCTGTGCTCAGGCAGGTCATCGCTGTCCGGGGTCTTCTTGTCTCATCCTCCGGGAAATGTAGCAGAGCTGGAGGAGGTCTTACAGGGGTATGCTCAATCGATCCACCCTGTGGTAGGGGGATGGAGAGCTCTGGGGCTGATTCAGGGCATCCGAAAAGCGCTGCTCAAGTCCTTCTCCATGCACTCCTGTGCTACGTCCTGTTGCGCTTGCCCTAGTATCTGTGGAGTACCGACCGTAAGGGAACCATTGTCAGAGGAATCAGCCCCATTCGTCGCAGGAAAGTGTACGGGGAGGTATAATCCGCGTGCTTGCCTGTTGTTGGTTCGGGGAGAGCGGGCCGTAGAAGGGAACCGTCGCCCCCTTCACTCCGTTAATTAAAAAATAAAAAATTACAGAAAATTCAAAAAATAAAAAAAACTGTGGGGTCTACAGGCACTAAGCCAAGAACTGGAGAAATCTTAGCCAGCGAGAGGGTGTATACTGCAGGAGAGGAGCTAACTTTTTCTGGTTTACTTAGTGTCCTCCTAGTGGCCAGCAGCATAACACCCACTGTCTGTGTCCCCCAATGAGGCGTAGGAGAAAATGTTCTTTATTTCGGTTTTAGTTTCCTTATGACTATTTTAGAGCAAAGAAGTCGGAAAGGCTATAGGAAATGGAACATTTTTCTAAAAACAAAAAAAATTTAAATAAGCAATATTTTAGTAAAATTCACATTTCATGAATCTGTCTAAAAACATGTGGATAAGCAAAGCTGTCAAAGAAAGAATAATTTTAAAAAATGCACAAAATTTAGCGAGTACATTAAAGCCACTGAAAGAGCCAATTATTCAAGAAAAATGGAGAAACAACAATGATGAATCAGGGGGCCACAGTATATATGAGAACTGATGAGAGGTTCCATGGGAGGGTGTGAACAAGCACTTGCTTCCCCTCACAGCTACAGTAAATAGGACACCACAGCATGCTCAATTACACCGCCAATGTATGGACATGATGGACGGACGAGAGGCCTTAATAGCAGTATTTACATATCTATGCTATTCCCACGCATTTCCAGATCAGCGGGATGTTGGAAATCTGTGATGCTAATTACAAGTGACGTCCTATAGTCTACTCTCTATATACACAACACACATCAGTGCTGTTGTCTGGACCAGTTCTGCATCCGCTATACATTAGCTGGGCGACTTTGCTGTGCAGCCGCGCCTAGCTGACAAGCGCCATTGCCCTCAAATTATAAGTAATCTTGTAGGTAAAAGTATAACCACTTCCTAACCGTAGGAATAATTACAAGCAAGAAGAAAAAAAATGAAAGTCAATCACACAGATCGTCCCTTTATGCACACATGGAGAGAACGGTCTATCAAGCAGAGCCGCGTGAACATCGGCAAGAAGGACTGCCCAGTGGACACTGCTCCCTGCGCCTGGCTCGTATTAAAACTATGGCCCCCAATTAAATAAGGTATCTTTGCCATAACTCAAGTGTATAACACCTTGAAATGTCCCAAAATTTTGGGGCAACTTTTTGATGCCCGTCCTAGGTAACTCGTCCAAAGAAATTGGTAGCTGGGGTAAGACATGAAGTGGTGAAGCCCACCTCAAAAGGTGGAACAAATCGTGGTATAAGAGTCCACCAGTCCCAGGTAGCAGCTAACCTTCTTGGGAAGGAACGTTGCAGTTTCTTTGGCGCAGTATACCAACATATATCAGTCACGATGTGGCCAAACAGACACTTTAGCCTCCATCTGACAACAGTTGCAATAGCGTGTACGTTGGGAGCCTTCCTGATATACATATTTTCTGTACCTGATTCTGAGGGCAGCCACTGTGCCTGAGCTGCCAAAATGGACCACTGGAAGTATCAGTTTGCTGTTGATCACTGTGGTCCATGGGAAAAATGTTATGGGCATGCCTTGTGACCTCTGCAGACATCAATGGACAGGGAGAGGGAGGAGATTTTAGTCTAAAGGGGTCACGTTTCTCCTTTTTCAGAGTGACATGACAGAGTGAGGATGCCTTTGGGCCATGCAATGCTCCTCTGGGAAATTCAATATGCAAATTGTCTCTTGAGAGGAAGAAGACTTTAGGACTTTCAAGGGTCATTGTTAACTTTTAGGATTGTACCTTCCAATAGGCGACACTAAAGTTAGAGAGCCTTGCCATCAGACTTAGAATAAAAACCAAACCAGAATCTCAATTTGCAGACATGTGTTTGGAGGTGTTGCCCCTCATCAGGGCAAAGCATGAGATCCAATTTGGCTGTATAAGAGCGGAGCCACTGACTGGGATTAAGGGGGTATAATTTCTCCTTGTGGAGAATGACATGCCGATGTAAGGAGAGTTATAGGCTGCACAATGCTTCTCTGGGAAATTAAATATGCAAATTGTCTTCACAGAAGAAGAGGACTTGACCTCCAATGACACTTATTGAAAGTAGCAATCCTAAAAGTCATACCGGCAAAGAAGACGACCGACAGGAACAAAAATTGGGCTCAAACAAAGCACCATTATATTTCTGTATCTTCCACAACTAAAAAGTAATAAAGTGCACCAATGACGAAATCCCCTGCGCCTCGGAAAGCTCAAGTCTCAAAGTGACAACATAAATGAACCCTAAGGGTGTGTGCACACGCTGCGGATTCCCCTGCGGATTCGCAGCGGTTTTGGCCCTATCAAAAAATTGATATGCAGCCAGCGGCTACACAAAAATAAAGTGAAAAAACTCAAAGTTGCTTAAAAATATTCCCAACTATAAGAAATTCAGAGGGAAGGTATGATGTCAAGGTTACAGAATGTCATTTCTCATTAAAAAAAAAAAAAAAAGCCGGAGAAGAAAACCGACAATGTGAACTGTAATAAAAAAAAAAAAGAGTAACACCAATGGGGTTAAATCAGTTTTAATGTTGTTTTCTCGCAAGTTGTGGTTGGAAAGCAACAGTCGAGAAAATAATTACGCTGTGCAAATAAAGCGGAGAAAATGTGCATTGCTCCTCACCAGTGGCCGTCCTGCACGGGGCTAGAGGCGAACGCGTTACTTCTGCTTTATTTATATTCAATGCATTGGCTCATTGATTCTGCACATTTTCCCGACGCTGGTACATATTTTAAACAATAAAGGAAAGCTTAAAGCTAAATTTCCTTCCAGCAGCCTGGCCAAGCACGTAATGTCTGTACCGAGGGCCATATTGCGGAGCAGCTGATGAGATGCGTGATGAGTGAGCGCGGCCGTCTTCGCGATGCCTCTTTGAAAATTGGAACGCGCCTGAAAATCTTCACATATTTAAACGCCGTCGACCTTATGCAAATGAAAAGAAAAGCTCGGCATCATGGGAAGCGACGGATGCCCCGCTGGCTTCCTAATTCTAAATATTAATATGCTCACCAACTGAATCGAGGGCAGCGTTCTGGTCCATGATCAAATACCCGGGAGTAAATTCTCAAGAAATTAGTAAGTGCAAAGTAACACAAAAGAAAAGTAAAGAACTAACAGATAGGATACTTTTAAAGGGGAACTACTTTATTCCAAGAATAAACCGTCACTGTAAATGGGCGGCGTCATAACTTGCAGGCGCCAACGTAAAACATCTTTTAAGGATGCCCCTCCCATATAGGCCTGGGTGCATATCCTTGTTAAGGAGGTAGATTTGGTATTGCAACTCAACATCACTAAAGGGGCGCTGCGGGTGGTACATCAACAGCCAGTAAGCACTTAACACGTGTCCCACGCCATTTACCCCCTTCTTGCTATGCACCGTGCTAGGATGTCATATAGTGGGTAGAGTTGAGCGAATATCTTCACTTCCTCGCTTATTTGGCAAGCTATAGTGCTTGCCGAATAAGCTACAGCGGGAAACCGGCCTCCTGGATCCCACCGGCTGAACAGCTGATCACCGGTGCACCTGCATGTGTAGCAGCTGTGTCACAGTCAACACATGCATGGAGAGCTCAACACAGGCTCTCTATCTCTCTATACATGTGTTGTGACTGTCACACAGCCACATCACATGCAGGTGCCACGGTGATCAGCTGTTCAGCTGGTGGGATCCAGGAAGCCGGGTTCACGCTATAGCTTGCTGAATAAGCGGGGAACAAAAGATATTCACTCAACTCTAGTAGTGGGTGCCAGTGTCTGGCGCAGCCCTCAGGTGCCGAGCCCGCTTCACACAGAGCATGCGCCAGCTGAGTTATACAGCCAGCAACCAAATTGGGTCTGATCTGAATAATCAAGTTTACCAGGTCTTTTTTAAAGACATGGACGATGGTAAAAAAAAAAAAAAAAAAGCGGCAGAATTATGTTTTTTTTACCACTTCATCGTACTTGGATTCTTTCTCCTACATTTTTCAAAATCATTCTATGGTGTCATTCTAAACTACTCGAGCCACAAATGACGAGCGCAAACATGACAGTTGATAGAATATAGATATAGATATAGAGAGAGAATAAAAGTTAAAAATATAAAAAGCAGTTGGTTACTCAAAAAAAAAAAAAAAAAAACATTAATAAAAGAAAAAAAAGAAAACAACTTTAAGAAAACAAACCACAAATAAAAAAATATAATTAAATAAATGAATTATAACAATAAATTTGCAATGTACATCCAATATCCATCCACATATAATCATGCATATTCCCAAACACACGTGCGGGCGCGCACACTTTATGACTGTCCCTTTCTTAGAAGGTTATAGTTTTAGTTCTCTGTTCAGCCATCAGACCTTCTTAAACACAAACAAAGCCATTAGTCTGGGCACATACGCAATTTATGCCATAAGTCATGATCTTCAAACTCAATCCAAACAGCAATGCTAATAAAAAAAAAAAGCGCCACAGAAATGCAAAAGGCACTGAGCTGTGCAAATGTAAATGACAAGCCTGCCAAGCCATTAAAACTAATGGCCTGCACCGGCCAAGCGGCTCTGGGTGAATTCACATGCAAATTTGTATGCAAAATGTTCAAGCACTTTCCGGGGCATGATATACCATTAACTGTAAGGCACTTTTTTTTTTTTTTTTTTTTTTTTTTTTTTTATAGTTTTTTTTGTGCCAAGATACTTTTACCACACAAAATAATGTAGAATAAGAAGAGGTGTACCTTCTATTAAACCATTTTCTGTGAGAACTCTTAAGAGGACGAGGTACTTCTGGGTGGTTGGAACCGTAAAGAATCCTTTCTGGTCTCTGCGTGAAAGAGGAAGGTGAAAAAAAGAAAGTGAATATAAACAAAATATAAAAGCCACATTAAAGCCGAACTAGAACCTAAAAGTTAAAGGTGTTGTCCACTTTTAAAATAAAAAATAATTGACACCCAAGCGGTTTCACCACCCCTGCAGGTGTGCAAGGATCAACATCAAGGCAGGAGCAACATTTGAGCATTGCAGTCAGTTTCTCTGCCACGGTAAAGCACCCCCTTAAAGAGCAACCAATTTATTTTAATATATTTAGCTATCCCACAGGCATTGCAAAGATTAATTTTTTTTTTAACTCACGGTAGTTCATTACCTTACTTTTAAAGCCCAGTTTATGCTCCTTTAGAAGCTGCTTTGAACTGCTACTTGGAAATAGCAGTACACGATATTAAAACAAAGAACAGGAATTTCCGTCTTTGTACTGTGTGGGGAGTAAAGGGGCTTCTTGATCGCCCCCTAACCCCATCTAATATAGGGTTTAAAGATTAAACGGATAGTCTCACGTTTGGAAGTTTTTCTCCCATCCATAGGATAGGGCATAACATCCTGACTGCTGAGGGTCCGTCCCACACTGATCCAGATAACAGGGAATCTGAAGAGCCCCATGAGAATGGAGTGGCGGTCGATCCTCTGCTATTCATTCCTTTGAAAGTGGCAAAGACCACCCTAGCGCTGCGAGTAGCTATCTCATTAAGAATGAATAGAGCGGCAGACATCAACTAGAGCTACATTCACACTTGGGATCAGTACACCCGTTGAAGCTCTGGTGCAGAGCGAAACAGCCGTTGTCAGCTTTCTGCTCACTCCTGTTATTACTCCCCCGGCCAACATGTTTTGTATGTGCCAATAAAATAGCAGCATTTCCTCACCAGCCTGAAGAGTGCGGTCCATTTTTCTCTACATGGATTTGGACATTGCTGTGATTTCCCAGGACGTGCACCCGTGGCTGCAGGCAAGCCTATAACAGACAACCGCGCACAAGTTGACCTTCTCACGGTAACAGCGGTGCCATCCGCTTTTTTCTCTTTTATGCATACATTTCAGTAGGCCAACATTTCAGATTATACAATCATTTTTCAAGCTGGTGTTATAAAGTATTCTAATTTACTGAGATAATGACTTCTGGGTTTTCATTGGCTGTAAGCCATAATCATCAACATTAACAGAAATAAACCCGTGAAATAGATCACTCTGTGTGTAATGACTCTATAGAATATGAGATTCACTTTTTGCATTGAAGAACTGAAATAAATTCACTTTTAGAGGATATTCTAATTTTGTGAGATGCACCTGTATCATGGATAAGGGATAACTTCCAGACGTGAGAGTTCCGCTTTAAAGTTTAAGTGAAAATGCAATTTCTGTAAAACGGCAAATGTTATATTCAGTGATGCTAGAATCCCCACTGAAATGCAGCATTGCGCCCCTCCAGCTATGATCGGTTCTGCTCCTTGTAGGGCCGAGCAGAGCATGTACAATTTTTATCAGGGGACTCAAAAACACAGCCACTCAAGCGGTTTCATGAGGTCTACAGGCACGCAAGCTCCGGTAATGATGGGGTCCAGGGGGCCGCCGATGCCAGCGCTTCACTTTAATTTAATGTGCATTCTCGGACAAACATTTCAAGTGTATCGCGCCGGGGTGACATTGCTGCAACATGGGGACCAGGATGGGGAGGTGACATTGCTGCAACATGGGGACGAGGATGGGGAGGTGACATTGCTGCAACATGGGGACCAGGATGGGGAGGTGACATTGCTGCAACATGGGGACGAGGATGGGGAGGTGACATTGCTGCAACATGGGGACCAGGATGGGGAGGTGACATTGCTGCAACATGGGGACCAGGATGGGGAGGTGACATTGCTGCAACATGGGGACCAGGATGCTGGAGGGACATTGCTGCAACATGGGGACCAGGATGCTGGAGGGACATTGCTGCAACATGGAGACCAGGATGGGAGGGACATTGCTGCAACATGGAGACCAGGATGGGAGGGAGGTGACATTGCTGCAACATGGGGACCAGGTGGGGAGGTGACATTGCTGTAACATGGGAACCAGGACGGGAGGGACACTGCTGCAACATGGGGACCAGGATGGGGTGGGGAGGTGACATTGCTGCAACATGGGGACCAGGTGGGGAGGTGACATTGCTGCAACATGGGGACCAGGGTGGGGAGGTGACATTGCTGCAACATGGGGACCAGGGTGGGGAGGTGACATTGCTGCCACATGGGGACCAGGGTGGGGAGGTGACATTGCTGCAACATGGGGACCAGGATGGGGAGGTGACATTGCTGCAACATGGGGACCAGGATGGGGAGGTGACATTGCTTCAACATGGGGACCAGGGTGGGGAGGTGACATTGCTGCAACATGAGGACCAGGTGGGGAGGTGACATTGCTGCAACATGGGGACCAGGGTGGGGAGGTGACATTGCTGCAACATGGGGACCAGGATGGGGAGGTGACATTGCTGCAACATGGGGACCAGGATGGGGAGGTGACATTGCTTCAACATGGGGACCAGGATGGGGGGGGATGACATTGCTGCAACATGGGGATCAGGATGGGGAGGTGACATTGCTGCAACATGGGGACCAGGATGGGGAGGTGACATTGCTGCAACATGGGGACCAGGATGGGGAGGTGACTGCTGCAACATGGGGACCAGCATGGGGAGGTGACATTGCTGCAACATGGGGACCAGGATGGGGAGGTGACATTGCTGCAACATGGGGACCAGGATGGGGAGGTGACATTGCTGCAACATTGGGACCAGGATGGGGAGGTGACATTGCTGCAACATGGGGACCAGGATGGAGAGGTGACATTGCAGCAACATGGGGACCAGTATGGGGAGGCGACCTTCCTGCAACATGGGAACCAGGATGGGGGGGATGACATTGCTGAAACATGGGGACCAAGATAGGGGACATAAGATGTTCGCCAGAAATACTGTATGGTGCTAAAACAATATTATTGTAAAAATGTAATAAAATAAAATTATAAAATATTTTGCCACTAAAAATGCTGTTTTATATACAAACCAAAACAAAAAAGGGCACATTTATTATTGCCGCATCCATATTGACCCAAGTTATACAACTGTACCATACACTACATAATTAATGCCATTTAATACCATTAAATAAACACCAACAATGTTCAAAAAGGTGTACAGTAAAATAAATGGTATCACAAAAAATGTAATATCCTGCAAAGAATGTGGACAGCCAAATTAACATTTTTGTTTCTACGTGCGGCCCAAATACCCAGACGAGTTTGAGACCCATAGTTTATATAGTGGAAAAGGAAGGCAGGAATAAGGAAAGCAGAGTGCCATTCATAGTCAAAGAGGCACCGCACTCAGCGGAGCACTCCTACACCACCTTTTGTGTGTACAGCAAAAGACCTCGGCAGTTGGATGTCATAGACAAAAACTTTTGATATGTCAAAACAACGGTTTGAAAAATTACATTTTAAAATAGACCTTTAACTAATATTTATCAATTTTACTCACTTATATAGCGCCATTAATTCCACAGCGCTTTACAGACATCATCACTGTCCCCGATGGGACTCAAAATCTAGATACCCTATCAGTATGTCTTTGGAATGTGGGAGGAAACTGGAGAACACGGGGAGAACATACAAACCCCTTGCAGATGTTGTCCTTGGTGGGATTTGAACCCAGGACTCCAGTGCTGCAAAGTTGCAGTGCTAACCACTGAGCCGCAGTGCAATATTAAACATATTTTAGAGATTAATAACAGCAAATCCTGTTCATATCTGCCAAATTATGACAAATGATAAAATGCCGCCTGCAGCTGCCACTAGAGGGAGCTCAGCTTATTGAAAACGGTTTCAGTGCTCTGATCAGTGTATTCACAGCAAGCATAAAGCTCCCTCTGGTTGCAGCTGAGTGCAGTCAAAATTCAATCATTTAGATGTCTACGCAGTGGAGCTCTGTTTACAGGGAATGTTTTTAAGCTATTAATATGGGAACACAGGTGAAAGAATGGTTAAACTAGTCATAGCTGTATGCCCATATCGTCGGTGCTGTTGTTGAGAAAACGTCTTTTTTTATGCTAATGATTTCTTCCAGGCTCTGGGGCCGTACAGATTCTGGAAGAAATCTCTGCATCCAGTCTTCATTTGCGCAACACTCCGGCTCCTGCCTACTTACATCTCTCTTTTCACCTTTAATGCCTCCTGTGCATTATTTTCTTCGCAGCAGATCGCCAGTAGCTTCATGTACATGCCAAAAGTAAAGATGTTTTCATATTTGGACTTTAATTGCAAGGCCTTAGGCAAATCCTGAAATAAGAGGTAGATATTTTACCATCAAAATCATTCATACTATAGAATCAGATAGAATGTAACATTATTACAATGGTTGAAGTATAGTCAAATATGAACTGAAGCGTATTCCAAATAAATTCAATTCTGATAGTCACAAACTATCAAATCTCAATGGTCTGTAATTTGCCATCCACTCTTTGTCAAGCAGGTGATTAATCCTTATCAGCATTCTGCCAGCACTATAGGTACTGAAATATCCCAGAATACAATGTACCCACCATTGTCCAGTAGCTTGCCTGCTCTGGACTGAAAGTCCACATTTCTATTACTCTTGCACGCATTAGGACTAGAGATGGGTGGACAACTTGGATGTTGGGACCCGGCGGGTTTGGCTGAACAGTTACAAAATGTTCAGGTTTAGTACCTAGACCCCATTCAACCCTATTCACTTGAATAGGGGGTCCGAACATCCAGTGTTTACCACACTGTCATGTGCATGACCACGCGGAGGGAAACCGCTTCTGAGCGGCGGTAAAATCATCAGTTATCGGACGTAACAGGATTTTTGGGTTGCTTACCGTAAAATCTGTTTCTCGGAGCCTTCATTGGGGGACACAGAGACCATGGGTGTATGCTGTGCTGCCACTAGGAGGCTGACACTATGCACAAAAAAAGGTTAGCTCCTCCTCCGCAGTATACACCCCACCGACCGGCAGGGAATTCCTCAGTTAGTGAGAAAGCAGTAGGAGAAGAAACAGAATAGATTGAAAACAGAACAAACAACTCAACTGTAACCAATCAACCAAAGTAAGAACAGGAGTTGTAGAACATGGGAGGGTGCTGTGTACCCCAATGAAGGCTCCGAGAAACAGATTTTACGGTAAGCAACCCAAAAATCCTGTTTTCTCGTTCGCCTTATTGGGGGACACAGAGACCATGGGACGTCCCAAAGCAGTCCCTGGGTTGGGAAACAAACTTCCATCAGGCCAGTGGACTCACCACTGCTGCCTGCAGAATCCTTCTACCTAGGCTGGCGTCCGCCGAAGCGTAGGTGTGGACCCTGTAGAATTTCACAAACGTGTGAACCGAAGACCAGGTTGCAGCTTTGCAAAGCTGCAGCGCGGAGGCTCTGTGGCGTACCGCCCAGGAAGCACCCACTGCCCGGGTAGAGTGCGCTCTGATCCCTGGAGGGGCCACTCGATGCTTAACCCGGTAGGCCTCCAAAATTGCCGATCTGATCCAGCGAGCAATAGTAGCTTTGGAAGCCGGGTGACCTTTCCGCGCCCCATCTGGAATGACGAAAAGAGAGTCTGTTTTTCGCAAGGAAGACGTCCTAGACAGATAGACTCATTGCCCTGACCAGATCCAGCTTGTTCAGGGACCGCTCCCGAGGGTGAGTTGGACTCGGACAGAAGGACGGCAGAACAATATCCTCATTGAGGTGAAAGGAAGACACCACCTTCGGAAGAAAAGAGGGCGGAGGCCGCAGAACTACCTTGTCCTGGTGAAGTACCAGGAAAGGAGAGCGGCAAGAAAGAGCCGACAATTCCGACACGCGCCGGATGGAGGTGATGGCCACCAGAAAGGCTACCTTCCAGGAGAGAAGGGAAAGGGAGACTTCTCTGAGAGGTTCAAAGGGAGAACCTTGCAGAACCTCAAGAACCAGATTAAGATCCCATGGATCTACGGGCGCTCGATACGGAGGGGCCGTGTGAGCCACGCCCTGAAGAAAGGTTTTGACCTGAGGGCGGGAGGCCAAAGTCTTCTGAAATAAAATGGAGAGTGCCGAAACTTGACCCTTCAAGGAACTGAGAGCAAGCCCCGCATCCAGCCCTGCCTGAAGAAACGCCAGAACGGAAGGGAGCGAAAAGCACATAGGCGCGATGTTATTGGCCTCACACCAAGTGAAATAGGCCTTCCAAGTACAGTAGTAAATTTTGGAAGATGATGGCTTCCTGGCTCGGATCATGGAATGAATTACTCGACCGGAGAATCCTGCCCTTTTCAAAACCTCGGTCTCAACAGCCACGCCGTTAAATTGAACGGCCGAGAATTGGGGTGGCAAATCGGACCTTGAGACAGCAGATCTGCCCTGTCTGGAAGCTTCCAGGGGGCGTCCGCGAGAAGGTTGACAATGTCCGCGAACCAAGACCTTCTGGGCCAATTCGGGGCGATGAGAATGACTGGAATTCCTTCTACTTTGATCTTCAACAGCATGGGAAGAAGAGGCAGGGGAGGAAACAGGTAGGGGAGCTCGAACTGTGACCAAGGAATGGCCAGAGCGTCGGCGCCCACTGCGAGAGGATCTCGAGCTCTGGATACAAACTGTGGGACCTTCCTGTTGAGGCGAGAAGCTAGCAGATCTACGTCCGGGGTTCCCCAACGACTGCAGACCTGAAGAAATACCTCCGGGTGTAGGGACCACTCTCCTGCCGCGAGACCCTCGCGGCTGAGAAAGTCGGCGGCCCAGTTGTCTACGCCGGGAATGTGTACCGCGGAGATTGTCGGAATCGAAATCTCTGCCCACTGAAGGATCTTGGACACTTCTGCCAGGGCTGAGGCACTCCATGTCCCTCCTTGGCGGTTGACATATGCTACCGCTTTGGCGTTGTCTGTCTGAATCCGGACAGGCAGGCCCCCGAGGAGTCTGTCCCAGTGGACGAGAGCCAGATGGATCGCTTGTATCTCTAGAACGTTGATCGGCAGAGCAGATTCTTGAGTCGACCAACGACCCTGAACAGTGTGATTGCGGAACACTGCACCCCAGCCGAGGAGGCTGGCATCCGTTGTTACAATCTGCCAATGAACAGGAAGAAAAGACCGCCCCAAGAGGATGAGAGGTGACGTCAACCACCAGTTGAGTGACCGCTTGATCCGGCATGAAAGACGAACAGGGCGATCCAAGGACAGAGCCGACCTGTTCCACCTCGACAGAATGGCATGTTGGATAGGTCTGGCGTGAAATTGGGCAAAGGGAACTGCCTCTATCGCCGCCACCATTTTTCCCAGGACCCTCATAGCTGTTCGGAGGGACGGAAATCGTGGGGTCTGCAGCGATCGCACAGCCTGCTGCAGGGAGAGAATCTTCTCTTGTGGGAGAAAGACCCTTGACCGACGAGTGTCGAACAGTAGGCCCAGAAACACAAGACGTTGAGTAGGGACCAGACAGGACTTTTTCCTGTTGATGATCCACCCGAAATCGGAAAGAGTGTCCAGGACGATCGTCAAACTTAGGCGCGCCTGCTGGAAAGAGGGAGCTTTGATCAGAATATCGGCGAGGTACAGAAAAAGAACGAGACCTCTGATCCTCAACAAGGCCATCAACTCAGCCACGATCTTTGTGAAGACTCTGGGAGCGGTGGCGAGACCGAAGGGCAGCGCGACGAACTGGTAATGTTCCTGGCGAACCGCAAAACGCAGGAACTTCTGACGAACTCTCTTGTTGAGCAGCTTGAGATCCAAGATGGATCGGACCGCCCCGTCTTTTTTCGGCACAACGAACAGGTTTGAATAAAACTCTGTAAACCGCTCCGATTCGGGAACGGGCACAATCACCCCGGGACTGAGGAGAGAGTCGATGGCCGTAAAGAACCCCGGGATCAAAGCTGGATCTTTTGGAGGACGGGATTCGAAGAAACGATCCCGTGGAAGAGAGATGAACTCTATCTTGTATCCTGACGATACAACCTCCCTGACCCAAGCATCCTCTACCGAGGCCAGCCAGACGTCCTTGAAGAACAGGAGTCGACCTCCCAATTGGGAGGGACCCTCCGGAGTCCGAGGATAGTCATGTTGATGTGGGCCGACCCGATCCGGATCTGGATGGTCTGCCCCGCGAATAGTGGGAGCGTCAGGAGGGAGTGGGTCTGAAGGAAACTTTCTTCCTATCTTGGCGTGCCTGCGGTCTTTGCTGGTTGGAGGAGGTCTCCGCCGTATTGAAACGGCGGTAAGCCCGAAAGGGTCGAAACTGACGCCTCAGTGGGGGTCTGCGAGGTTTGGCCTGAGGCAGGAGAGAACTCGTGCCTCCGGTGGCGTCCTTAATAATTTGGTCCAATTGGGATCCAAAGAGGCGCCCTCCCTGAATAGGCAGATTAGTAAGAGACTTTTTAGAAGACAGGTTCGCCTGCCAGGCCTTGAGCCAAATTGTACGTCGGATTGCCACAACGTTACGTGACGCCTGGACTGCGCAGGATGCGGCATCCAAAGAAGCAGAAAGCAGATAATCCCCCGCATGGGAAATCTGATTGGCAAGATCGGCCAATCGATCTGGTTGTGCTTTCTCTAGGATGCCCTGACGAAGATCCTCTGCCCAAGTGGCTATGGCTTTTGCTGCCCAAAATGAAGCAAAAATTGGGCATACCGCCGTCGAAGCCGCTTCGAAGGCAGACTTCGCTAGGGATTCTATGATCCCATCATTAGAATCCCTAAGAGACGCCACGCCTGAAAGCGGGAGAACCGTGTTATTAGAAAGCCTGGACACGGCCGGATCGACCGAGGGAGAAGCAGACCAGTTGTCCGTGAGCTTTTTAGCAAACGGGTACAGAACGCCGAGACGCTTCCCTCGTTGAAAGCGTCTGGTCAGATCCCCTCTTTCTCTGGTAAAAATCTTTCCAAACTCGGAATGTAAAGGGAATACCTTGGAGGGTGTTTCCTCCCGTCTGAACGAAACCTCCTGATTTGAGGATTTCGCAGGGGGGTCAGCAATGTCGAAGGTCTGGTGGATCGCTGCAATGAGGTTCTGCACAGTAACCCTCATGTTCGCATCCTGATCCGAATCCAGCTCTAAGATCCCCTCAGATGATCCGTCCGAGAGCGCTTCACCTGACTCGGGAGAGGAGGCCCGGGAGGGATGCTGCCGAGAAGGACTATGTGGTGACATGGGGCGAGGAGAGGAATCCGGCTGGGGATCCTGCCTGGGTCTTTTGCGACTATCGCTGGCCGACTCAGATGGAATCTCTCGGGACCTGCTGGACCCTGTAGAGGTGTTCAGGGGCAGCTTATCCAGGACGGCTACTAGGGTCTGAGACACCCTGGTGAGGTCTGCCACTGACTGTGATAGAGACGAGGCCCAGCCAGGCATGGGGGGGTTCACTCTCGCCTGGGGCCCTAGATGGCTCCTGGTCGGCGTTAGGCTGAATAGGGTTGCTACAATCCAGGCAGAGGGAAGTGGACTGACCTGAGGGAAGTTTGCGATTGCAAGAAGAGCACGCAAAGTACTTAACTAAGGTGCAAGAGGAGGCAGGAGGACGAGAGCGGTCAGACTTAGAATTAGACATACTGACGGACAGTCATTGAGGCAGTGCCGGAAGGTTGGGGGACAGGAGGCAGAGGAGGGTGTCAGTCTGCAGTCGCAGAGCTACTCACGGTCCGGTGTCCTGTCGCAGCTTCCAGCAAATGAAGTGCACGGCTTGTCTGGGCTTGCAGGGGGCACGGCAGATAAGACAGCGTCCGGCTGACAGGCTGTGAAAATGGCGGCAGCCTGAGAACAGAGCAGGAAGCGCGCACTTCTCTGCAGAGACCGAGGAAGAAGATGGGCGGGGCTAACCGCCGATGTTAAAAATGGCGCCGTCCTATCCAGACTGGGGTAGGTGGAGACAGCGCCGCCTCGGGGAGACTTAGCGTGAGGGGAGAAGGCGGTGGGCAGGCTTAAAGCGGGCGGGAGGAAAGCCCGCCCGAGAAAGAAGGCGGGGGGCGTGGCCGCGACGCAGGACAAGGCCCAAGATGAAGCCGGGGCCTGGATTAGATGAGGCGGCCGCCTGTCAGCACGGGGCGGCGTGGAGGCCCCGCAGCACTGCCGCGGTGACCGCTCCTGAGGCTCGCTGGGGCCGGAAGGGAGAAACCCCCCCCCCCTAGAAATGCACTGGGGGCAAGTTGCGGCAGAACAGGCCGAGAAGCCGGGGCCTGAAATAAATGCGGCGGCCGCCGGGAAGCGCGGAGGCGTCGCAGTACCGCCACAGTGACCTCTGGGGCTGCCGAGGAGAATGGGACCCGGGCCTCATACTTACCCTCCGACACTATAATAAAGGTACCTTCATCCAGCGTGTGTTGTCACGAAGAGTATCCGCGCCTCATCCAACCGACAGGCTCTGGTAGGCGAGTAGGTGGGAGGCGGGGGACGAGGACCATCTGGATCGCCTGACACACATCCGTGTACGGTCTCCTGGTCCTGCTGTAGAGACCTATGAGGATACGGGGTGGCATTACACGCCGTACTCATAGTCTCTTTGTGGGAGTACAGTTGTGACTGTTCACTCTGTATCCCTCCGGGAACCTGAAAAGGAACGACGCACAACGAGGTAGATATGGGTCTAATGAAAGACCCGTGTCCACCTCCTACTGACACTAAGCTAAACTGAGGAATTCCCGGCCGGTCGGTGGGGTGTATACTGCGGAGGAGGAGCTAACCTTTTTTTGTGCATAGTGTCAGCCTCCTAGTGGCAGCACAGCATACACCCATGGTCTCTGTGTCCCCCAATAAGGCGAACGAGAAATAAAGTTTACCTCCAGTCACTGGCGTCGGCTGACGGGGCTACCGCTCTCATCAGCCGACCTCTGCTGTCACTAGTAACAGTGAGAGTAGGAGCAGCTGATGGGAGCATTCAATCAGCAGGCACCTGCGCTGTAAATAAAAAAATAAAAAAAAAAACACATGGCATGGGTTTCCCTGTAATTTTGATAACCAGCCAGGCTAAAGTCACAGATGGGAGTTGCAACACGCAACAAACTTGCTGAAACTGATAGTTATCAAGAACAAAGGGGTCCCCATGCTGTATTTTTTAATTATTTAAATAGTTTTAAAAATACGGCATGGGGTCCCCCTCATTTTTTACAACCAGCCATGCTAAAACAGACAGTAACAAAGATTTCCTGGTGAAGTCGGTGTTCGGCACAGAAGCAGAGCTTTACTGTTCGGGTTCACCCATCTCTAATTAGGATATAGAGTATAGATGGAAAATAAAGACCCACCCACACTTCCTGTAGAGAAAAAAAACCGCCCACACGTCCTACAAAGAAGCCCACCCCCATGTCCTACAAAGAGAGCCAACGACCCGCCCTCCCCAACTACCGGTAGAGAGCCAACGACCCGTCCACCCCCAATACCGGTAGAGAGCCAACGACCCGTCCACCCCCAGCTACCGGTAGAGAGCCAACGACCCACCCTCCCCCGCTACCGGTAGAGAACCAACGACCCGCTCTCTCCCGCTACCGGTAGAGAGTCAACGACCCGCCTTTCATTTCTGTCTTTTGCCCATTAGCTGTCATGATGGTCGAGATCTGCAAATTTCAGTAGAGAAAAAACAGGATTTTTTGGGTTGCTTACCATAAAATCTGTTTCTCTGAGCCTTCATTGGGGGACACAGAGACCATGGGTGTATGCTGCTGCCACTAGGAGGCTGACACTATGCACAAAAAAGTTAGCTCCTCCTCCGCCGTATACACCCCACCGACCGGCAGGAAATTCCTCAGTTAGTGAGAAAGCAGTAGGAGAAGTAACGGAATAGATTGAAAACAGAACGAACAACTCAACTGTAACCAATCGACAAACATAAGAACAGGAGTTGTAGAACATGGGAGGGTGCTGTGTCCCCCAATGAAGGCTCCGAGAAACAGATTTTACGGTAAGCAACCCAAAAAATCCTGTTTTCTCGTTCGCCTTATTGGGGGACACAGAGACCATGGGACGTCCCAAAGCAGTCCCTGGGTTGGGAAACAAACTTCCATCAGGCCAGTGGACTCACCACCGCGGCCTGCAGAATCCTTCTACCTAGGCTGGCGTCCGCCGAAGCATAGGTGTGGACCCTGTAGAATTTCACAAAAGTGTGAACCGAAGACCACGTTGCAGCTTTGCAAAGCTGCAGCGCGGAAGCTCTGTGGCGCACCGCCCAGGAGGCACCCACCGCCCGGGTAGAGTGCGCTCTGATCCCTGAAGGAGCTGCACGATGCTTGACCCGGTATGCCTCCAAAATTGCCGATCTGATCCAGCGAGCAATAGTGGCCTTTGAGGCTGGGTGACCTTTCCTTGCACCGTCTGGAATGATAAACAGAGAGTCTGACTTCCACAAGGAAGATGTCCTGGCTAGATAGACTCTCAATGCCCTGACCAGGTCCAGCTTGTTCAAGGATCGCTCCCGAGGATGAGCTGGGCTCGGGCAGAAGGATGGCAGAACAATGTCCTCATTGAGGTGAAACGAAGATACCACCTTCGGAAGGAAAGAGGGCGGAGGCCGCAGAACTACCTTGTCCTGATGAAGTACCAAGAAGGGAGAGCGGCAAGAAAGGGCCGCTAATTCCGACACCCGTCGGATGGAAGTAATGGCCACCAGAAAGACCACCTTCTAAGAAAGGAGGGCAGGGAAACATCCCTGAGAGGTTCAAAAGGAGGACCTTGCAGAACCCCAAGAACGAAATTAAGATCCCAAGGATCCACGGGCGCTCGGTACGGAGGAACCGTGTGAGCCACACCCTGAAGAAAGGTTTTGACCTGGGGCCGGGAGGCCAGCGTCTTCTGAAATAAAATGGACAGTGCCGAAACTTGACCCTTAAGGAACTGAGAGCAAGCCCCGCATCCAGCCCTGTCTGAAGAAACGCCAGAACAGAAGGAAGCGAAAAAACCATGGCCGCAATGTCATTGGCCTCACACCAGGAGAAATAGGCTTTCCAAGTACGGTAATAGATCTTGGAAGAGGAAGGCTTTCTGGCGCGGATCATGGTATGAATCACTCGATCAGAGAATCCTGCCCGTTTCAAAACCTCGGTCTCAACAGCCACGCCGTTAAATTGAGCGACCGAGAATTGGGGTGGCAAATCGGGCCTTGCGACAGCAGATCTGCCCTGTCGGGAAGCTTCCAGGGGGCGTCCGCGAGAAGGTTGACAATGTCCGCGAAGCAAGACCTTCTGGGCCAATTCGGGGCGATGAGGACGACTGGAATCCCTTCTGCCTTGATTTTCTTCAACAGCTTGGGAAGAAGAGGCAAGGGAGGGAACAGGTAGGGGAGCTCGAACTGTGACCAAGAAACGGCCAGAGCGTCGGCGCCCCCTGCCAGGGGGTCCCGAGACCTGGACACGAATTGTGGTACCTTCCTTTTGAGGAGAGACGCCATGAGGTCTACGTCCGGGGTTCCCCACCGACGGCAGAGCAGATGAAACACCTCCGGATGTAGGGACCATTCCCCTGCCGCGAGACCCTCGCAGCTTAGAAAATCGGCGGCCCAGTTGTCCACGCCGGGAATGTGAACCGCGGAAATTGTTGGAACAAAGGTCTCTGCCCATTGAAGAATTCTGGACACTTCCGCCAGGGCTGAGACACTCCGTGTCTCCCCTTGTCGGTTGATATACGCCACCGCTGTGGCATTGCCTGTTTGAATCCTGACAGGCAGGCCCTTGAGGCGCCGTTCCCAGTGGACGAGAGCCAGAAGGATCGCTCGTATCTCTAGGACATTGATCTGCAGAGCTGATTCCTGAGTCGACCATCGACCCTGAACAGTGTGATTGCGGAACACTGCACCCCAGCCGATGAGGCTGGAGTCCGTTGTGACAATCTGGGAAGAAAGGACCGCCCCGAGAGAATGAGGGGAGACGTCAACCACCAGTTGAGAGACCGCTTGATCCGGCATGAAAGACGAACCGGACGATCCAGAGACAGAGCCGACCTGTTCCACCTGGACAAAATGGCCTGCTGGAGGGGCCTGGCGTGAAAACTGGGCAAAGGGAACTGCCTCTATTGCTGCCACCATCTTCCCCAGAGTCCTCATGGCTGTCCTGAGAGATGAAAACCGTGCGATCTGTAGTGATCAGACGCCCTGCTGCAGGGAAAGAATCTTGTCTTGTGGGAGAAATACCCTTGACTGACGAGTGTCGAAAAGAAGGCCCAGAAACACAAGGCGTTGAGTAGGGATCAGACAGGACTTTTCCGGTTGACGATCCACCCAAAACTGGACAGGGTGTCTAGAACGATCGCCACACTTAGGCGGGCCTGATGAAAGGAGGGAGCCTTGATCAGAATATCGTCGAGATACGGAAAAAGAACAAGACCTCTGATCCTCAACAAGGCCATCAACGCCGCCATAATCTTCGTGAAGACCCTGGGAGCGGTGGCGAGCCCGAAAGGGAGCGCGACGAACTGATAATGTTCGTGGTGAATCGCAAACCACAGGAACTTCGGATGTCCGGGAAATATGGGCACGTGTAGATAGGCATCTTGGATGTCTATGGAACACATGAATTCCTGCTCCTCCATGGAGGCAATCACCGAGCGAACCGACTCCATCCGGAAGTGGCGGAGGCGAACTCTCTTGTTGAGTAACTTGAGATCCAAGATGGGTCGAACCGCCCCGTCCTTTTTCGGCACCACAAACAGGTTTAAATAAAACCCTGTGAATCGTTCCGATTCGGGAACGGTCACAATCACCCCGGAGCTGAGGAGAGAGGCGATGGCCGAACCGAACCCCGGGATCAAGGCAGGATCCCGTGGCGGACGGGATTGGAAGAAGCGATCCCGTGGAAGAGAAACAAACTCTATTTTGTATCCTGTCGATACAACCTCTCTGACCCAAGCGTCCTCTACTGAGGCGAACCAGACGTCGCTGAAGAAAAGAAGTCGACCTCCCAATTGGAAGGGACCCACGGAAGACCGATGATAGTCATGCGGACGTAGACCATCCAGATCTAGATCTGGGTGGTCTTCCCTGGGAAGAGTGGGACCGCCAGGACGGAGTGAGCCTGAAGGAGACCTTCTTTCTTTCCTGACGTGCTTGTGGCCTTTGCTGGTTGGAAGGATTTTCCGCCGCATTGAAACGGCGGAAAGACCGAAAGGGACGGAACTGACGCCTTGGAGGAGGTCTGCGAGACTTGGATTGGGGGAGAAGAGAACTCGTACCTCCGGTAGCGTCCTTAATAATCTGGTCCAATTGGGACCCAAAGAGACGCACTCCTTGAAAAGGCAGATTAGTCAGACCTTTTAGAGGACAAGTCCGCCTGCCAGGCCTTGAGCCAAATTGTACGTCGGATTGCCACGATGTTGCTTGACGCCTGAACCGCGCAAGATGCGGCATCCAAGGAAGCAGAAAGCAGATAATCCCCCGCATGGGAAATCTGATTGGCGAGATCGGCCAAATGCTCCGGTTGTGCCTTATCCAGAATGCCCTGCCGAAGGTCCTCTGCCCAAGTGGATATAGCCTTTGCTGCCCAAGATGAAGCAAAGACTGGACATACCGCCACAGATGCCGCCTCGAAGGCAGACGTTGCTAGGGATTCTATGATTCTGTCATTAGAATCTTTTAGAGACGCTACACCCGACAGCGGAAGAACAGTATTATTAGAGAGTCTGGATACGGGAGGGTCCACTGAAGGAGAAGCGGCCCAGTTGTCCGTGAGCTCTTTAGCAAACGGATACAGCACGCCGAGACGCTTTCCTCTTTGAAAGCGTCTAGTCGGATCTTCCCTTTCCTTGGTAAAAATCTTCCCAAACTCGGAATGAAAGGGAAACACCCTGGAAGGTGTTTCCGCCCGTCTGAACGAAACCTCCTGATCTGAGGATTTCGCAGGGGCGTCAGTGATGTCGAAGGTATGGTAAATCGCGGCAATGAGGTTCTGCACCGTAACCTTCATGTTCGCATCCTGATCTGAATCCAGCTCTAAGACCCCTTCAGATTCCGAAAGCGCTTCACCTGACTCGGGAGAGGAGGCCCGAGAGGGAGACTGCTGGGGAGTATGGGGTGAGGTAGGGCGAGGAGAGGACTCCGCCTGGAGATCCTGCCTGGGTCTCTTGCGACTGACACTGGCTGGCTCAGATGGGACGTCCTGGGACGTGCTAGGTCCCGCAGAAGCTCCCAAGGGCAACTTATCCAGAACGGCTACTAGGGACCGAGACACCTTGGTGAGGTCTGCCACCGACTGTGATAGGGAGGAGGCCCAACCCGGCAAGGGGGGCTCACTCACCCCTGGGGCTATGGATGGCTCCTGGGGAGGGCCGAAGAGCGGGTACGATCAGCCGTAGGGATAGACATTGTGAAAAACCTGAGGTAGTGCCGGAAGGTTGGGGGACAGAGGGCGGAGAAGGGTCAGTCTGCCGTGCAGAACTACTCACGGTCCGGTGTCCCCAAAAGCGATGCTGCTCGACCTGTCCGGGGATGCAGATCAGGGAGAAGTCCGGCTGGCCGTCCCAAAGAGGCAAAAAGCTGCTTGCAGAAACTGCACAGGGGCTGGGGAGCCTCTCCAGCTGCGTCCGGCTGGCAGGCTGTGAAGATGGCGCCTGCCTGTAGAAAAGTGCGGGTCCCGGGGAAGGGCGGTCCTCGCAGGGTTAATAATTGCTGCCCTCTAGCCATATGCTGGGCAGGAGAGGGAAAGGCGGGGGGAGGGCCTGGGGAGAGCGGGAGTGAAGCCCGCTTAGTAGAAAGGGGCGGGGGCGTGGCCGCGACGCTGCGGTAGGCCCGAACACAAGCCAGGGCCTAAATTAGTTGCGGCGGCCGCCTGTCAGCAGGGGGTCGGCGGGGAAGACGCGTCGCAACACCGGGCCGCGTCCCTGCCCAGAACTGCTCGACCCCAGCGCTACCCCTGCCAAGATGGAAAAAAGGGGGAAGCACAGAACGAGGCCCGTGAAGACCCGGGGCCTGCATGGATGCGGTGACCGTGGGGGGATGCGGGGCGTGCAGGGACCCTAACGTGGTCCCCCTGGCGACCGCTCCAAGAGAAAACGCCGGGGGGAAGACTGACATACTCACCCAGGCAGGGGGCCTTACAATAAAGGTACCTGAAAATCCCACGCTGTCTGTCTCTATGAAATCCGCGCCTAATCCAACCTTCAGGCTCTGGTAGGCGAGATGGTGGGAGGCGGGGGGCAAGGACCGTCCGTGCGGCTGGCACCTACTTGTGCGAGGCTCCTGGTCCTGCTCCGGAGACCTATGAGGATACGGGGTGGCAGTACACGCCGTACTCATAGTCTCTTTGTGGGAGTACGGATGTGACTGTTCACTCCGTATCCCTCCGGAACCTGCAAAGAAACAACGCACACTGAGGTAGATATGGGTCTAATAAAAGACCCGTGTCCACCTCCTACTGACACTAAGCTAAACTGAGGAATTTCCTGCCGGTCGGTGGGGTGTATACGGCGGAGGAGGAGCTAACTTTTTTGTGCATTGTGTCAGCCTCCTAGTGGCAGCAGCATACACCCATGGTCTCTGTGTCCCCCAATAAGGCGAACGAGAAATAGTAAACTCCATATGGAATTATCAAACATATAAAATAAAAAACAGGAAGGGAAAAAAAACCAGAGGGATGATACATGTCTGAACACGAGCTGTTTAAACAGAAAACACAATTACGGAGTACGGTGCGCGATAAGCGTGCATGAAAAGGTTAGTTAAAATGTCGCTGCCACAAAACTGAACGTTCCTCTAAACACAGCCTGTTGAGGACTAAACCTTTAAATTATCTCAGGCTTCAAATACTATGTTATTTGTAATGTTGTCACAACTAAGTACTCTTAAAGTGGATTTCCAGAGACACAAAAAAATACACCCCGCCGCAATCATTTTCTTGCCATGGGTAAAGGCATGAAAAAAAAATCGCTCAGAACAAGAAATTGCCCCCAAAAGTCTGATGATATCCCATAAATTGTAGGCGCTATCGAGAAATGAATATGAAGTGCAGCTGGATGTCTAGTGGCGGATAGTATGAATACCTTTATCTCGCAAACCGCTGAGCCTCCGACGGGAAAATGGAATTTCAATCCCAGCTTTAAAAAAAATGCCGTAATTTGACTTGCAAATCGTCGGAAACACATATCTGTTGCTAGACAATATAGATAGAAATGAAGAGAGCTGCGGCTCTGAGCGGAGACGCGGCATGGATGACAAGTCCTATCAGACCTGTTGCTCGCAGCCACAGCGCCAAGTGTTCAGCACAGGCTCGTGTCGGCCTTAACCCCTCCGCTGACAAATGCTGCACAGCATTATCTTATACTACTTCATTTTAAATCCTCTTTTTTTACATATAAAAAAGTCTGTGCTGTTTAAATTATTATAAAGTGTTATTTACACCTTTCGAACATCCAAATTCCTTGCATAGATGTAAGGCTTAGAGCACTACCAAAATTAAAATTTAACTTCAACATCCCCATCGACACTCCCACCTCAGCTGCCTCTAAAATTTTATCACCGACTGCCTCACTCAATGGTCCTCCGTGGCCACTCATGAAGATGGCCACACACTGGACCTTATCTTCACCCTCCCCTGCTCCCTTACTAATCTCAACAACTTGCCCCTCCCCCTGTCTGACCACAACCTACTGACATTCTCTTCCCTTTCCTCTCCTAGTGCGCAACCCCCACTCCACAAACTTACTCACTCTCAAACACCTCAATTTACGCTCACTCTGAGTCCCTTCTCCCTCCTACAGACATTGCTTCCCTTCATGACACAGATGCTGCTGCCAGTTTTTATAACCATAATAACAGCAACACTTGATTCGGCCACCCCCCTCACAAACAGCAAAACTCGTACAATCAACAGGCAACCCTGGCTGACCAGCCTGACCAAAGAACTGAGACTGGCTTCCAGGGTTGCTGAACTGAGATGGAAGAGATCCCGTTCTGCCATTAAATTTATCGCATACAAGCAGTCCCTTGCCAGCTTCAAGTCCACGCTCACAGCCGCAAAACAAACTTACAGTATCTCTCATATCCTTCCTGTCTCACAATCCTAAACAGCTTTTCAACACTTTCAATTCTCTACTCCGTCCCACAGCACCTCCTCCATCTTCTCTCATTTCTGCTGAAGACTTTGCCTCTTTCTTTAAGCAGAAGATCGAAAACATCAGAGAAAGCGTAGGCCCGCAGCCCCAATTCCCCTCCTCTTAACTGCTCAGCCCTGTTCTTCCAAAACCAGCTTCTCCACTATGACAGATCAGCTCTCCACCCCTCTGTCAAGATCACATCTCACCACTTTCATGCTTGACCCGCTCCCACCCCACCTCATCCCTAACCTCGCCACAGTCTTCATCCCAACCATAACCATCTCTTCAACCTTTCACTTACAAATGGTGTCTTCCCCTCATTCTTCAAACATGCCTCGATCACACCCATCCTCAAAAAGCCCTCCCTCGACCCATCCTCTGCATCTAGCTGTCGCCGATATCACTTCTCCCCTATGCCTCAAAACTACTGGAACAACATGTCCATCTCATTGAATTGTCCTGCCACCTCTCCTCTTGCTCCCTCTTTGTCCGATTACAATCTGGCTTCCGACAGCATCACTCAACTGAAACTGCCCTAACTAAAGTCTCCAATGATCTACTACCCGCAAGAGCAAGCGACACTACTCTGTCCTCCTCCTGGACCTGTCTTCTGATTTGACACTGTGGACAATTCCCTCCTGTTACAGATTCTCTCATCTCTTAGCATCACAGACTTGGCCCTATTCTGGATCTCGTATCTAACAGACCGGACATTCAGTGTCTCCCTCTCCCACACCACTTCCTCACCTTGCCCCCGATGACGGTGTTTCCCCAAGGCTCGGTTGTAGGATCCCTACTCTTCTCCATCTACACCTTTGACCAGAGACAGCTCATAGAATCCCACAGTTTACAGTATCATCTCTTCGCCGATGACACGCAGATCTACCTATCTGGACCTGACATACACCTCCTTGCTGAACAAAATCCCACAATGTCTGTCCGCTATTTCATCTTTCTTTTCTGCTTGCTTTCTTAAAACTAAACATGGACAATACAGAATTCATCATCTTTCCCCATCTCACTCCACCCCTCCACTAGTCCTATCCATCAATGTCAATGGCTGCTCACTTTCCCCAGTCCCGCATGCTTGGTGCCTTGGGGTGATCCTCGACTCTGCCTTCTCTTTCAAGCCACATAGCCAAGCCCTTGCCTCATCCTGCCGACTCAAACTTAAAAATATTTCCCGGATCCGTACATTCCTTGACCAAGAAAACTGCAAAAACGCTTGTGCACGCCCTCATCATCTCTCACCTCAACTTTTGCAACCTCCTACTCTCTGGTCTAGCCTCTAGCAACACTCAAATCTATCCTAAACTCTGCTGCCCAACTAATCCACCTGTCTCCCCTTTATTCCCCAGCCTCTCCTCTCTGCTAAGCCCTTCACTGGCTTCCTATTGCCCAGAGGCTCCAGTTCAAAACCCTAACTATGACATACAAAGCCATCCACAAACTGTCTTGTCCATACATCTGTGATATGGTCTCCCGGTACTTACCTATATGCAACCTTCGATCCTCTCAAGATCTCTTTCTCTACTCCCCTCTTCTCTCTTCTTCCCACAACCGCATACAAGACTTCTCCCGTGCATCCGCCATACCCCAACACATCAGACTTTCGCCTACCACAAAAACCTTCAAAATGAACCTGATACCCACCTCTTCCGACAAGCCTACAACCTGTAGTGATCCTCTGTCTACTGAACCGCTGCATAACCAGCTCTACCCTCTCCTAGTGTATCCTCACCCATCCCCTGTAGACTGTGAGCCCTCGCAGGCAGGGTCCTCTTTCCCTCTGTACTTGTGTGTGCCTTGTATTACTCATGTGTATCGTACTTGTCTATGTATGCCCTTTTTTCACATGTAAAGCGCCATGGAATAAATGGCGCAATAATAATAATAATAATAACTTCACTCACAAAAAAAGTTGACAAATTAAAGGGGTTATTACTCTATTACTTGGACAACCCCTCTTCTTGGCCAAAATGTTTTGCTCACATAAAATAAAAGCTTTTACCCCCCCCCCCTCCCGGTGCTGGCGCCGTTCCTGTGGTGTTGCAGGGATCTCGTGAGGTGCTGCAAAACGAGACACCGGCGCTCACTTTATTTACCCAAAGTTACGTTTTCAGCACCCAAAAAATTTCAGTTCAAGACTGGCAAACCACTCAACTATAACTGGAACAATACATGCACGGAATGAAGGAAAGGAAGTTACGGGACCTGTAGTGCTGGCAGAATACCGATTAAAGAAAAAACATCCCCAACAAAGGGTGAATGGCAAGTTCTAGAGCAAGAGAATCAGTTCTAATTTTTGTGGGATAAATGCTTTTAACTTTTTTTTTTTGGGTGGGGGGTAGTGGGGACAAAATCACATCACTTTAGGTTTTAAAATAAAAAAAAAAAATATCTTCCTTGGAGCCAGCACATAAATCTATGATTACCTTAGTTGCACGTAGGAAGCCAAGAAGTCTAATCAGAACTGATTGAATGGGCTGGTTCTCATTTTCCAGCTTTACAAGCTCTTCTTCTAGTGCAGCAATGTTTTCAAGCGGTTCCAACTGGAGCAGAGGAAAACAAAAATTTGGTTATGCACTCAGATGGGTCATTTATAGGTGGCCCAATACATATTATCATTTAGTAAATCAGCCACCATGTTCATCTGTAGGAACATCACACACATAGTAACACTATGGTAGACACATCAATGGTACTGTCCCAAACCAAGGACTTTAAGGGTTATTCCGGTAGGTGGCATCGTCTAGATTGGTGGGAGTCAGACCACTGCAATCCCCAACAGTCATCAAAAGGACAAATGTATTCTCATTAGAATGGAGCAACACTGCACACGCTCGACTGACGCTCCGCTCCACTCCTAGAGGAGTAAAGTGCAGCACTCTAGCAGTACCGTGGAGGATGGATGAAAAGGCGGTGAAGCATGATTACAGCTACTCCATTCTCCTTTCTGGGGATCCCAGTGGTCAGACGTTATCACCTTTCCTGCAGATGGGTGATGACTTTCAATTGGAGTACCCCCTAATCACCCATCCAGGATGGAGAACTTCTAGATTAGTGGGTTCTACCCGCTGCGATCCCCACCTATTGATAAAAAGAGGAGAATTTATCATTCGAGCACATGAATGGGGCAGTTTCCCTGCTCAGCAGCTCGCTCATGAGCACGCATTGTACTTCAGATAACCTGGGTCTTTTGGGATTAAAGTGCATGGGGACTTTTTTGTGCCCTATCTGGATGCTTCCTAAAAGACATTGTGAGCAGCCTTGCACCTACTGTCGAAATTTGCCAAATAGCTATGCGTTCAGGATGAAGGCAAACTGGGGACTGTGGGGTTTAGTCTTAACCTCTTCATATAATGAAGCCGAGAGGAGCTCAAAAAAGAGACAGCAAAAATAGTCACAAACTCCCCGTGAGATGGCCAGAATGAGCTCACTGACTGTATCTTAAGTTAACTCACTCTGGAGCCAGCAATAGTAAGAGAGGCTAAAGAAGGCAAACGGTGAAAAATATTTAACAAAACGCATTTAAAGGGGAAAAAAAAAAGTGGACAAAGCCTTTAAGAAAACACATTTAAAAACTGCAGCATATAGGGTAAATTAAATTGGGAACTAAAAAACTGCCTAAGACTGGTATACACCTACCGTGAACGATGCACTGGATTTCAGCAATTTCTTAAGGTCCTAGAGAGATAGGTAAAGAAGTAAAAATGAAAACGCGATATTAGAAGAGGACGACGCTGATATACATCTACTTAGCAATATTTTACATTTGGATTTTGAGCAGCCAAGGACTCGATTTGGATTTGTCAAGTAAAATCATAGATGTATAGGAAACAGAGGATTTTACTTTTAGAATGAGTAGAGATTCAGGTATTATGTGATATGTGCCTGTTATTCTTACTAAAAGGGGGCACGGTGGCAGTACCAGCTCACAAATGAACTAAGGTGCCTTGAAAAACAGTGGAAGGGCCCCAGCGCTCCAGTAAACATGTGGCACTGGCATTCTGATCCTAAAAGGTCACATACTGATGAGCAATCCTACAGACAGGTCACCATTGTCTCAGACTAATGACTTTATTGGGGGCAGTGTCCAAGATCACTTAAGACCCCAAAACAAAGGGTCTCCCACTAGCGGTTACTATGGGATGTTACTTCGTCGACAAATAAATGAATAAACTAGCACCTGAGTGTTACCAGTGGGGTGCCCGTACTCTTCCCTCAGTGCCAATAGGGTCAGATGGAGTCAGTCAGTTGACAGCACGCAGAGTAATAAGAGAAATAAGTAGTGATGAGCGAGTATGCTCGCTGCTCAGGTTTCCCCGAGAATGCTCGGGTGGTCTCCGAGTATTTGGGCGTGCTCGGAGATTTAGTTTCTGTTGCCGTAGCTGCATGATTTGCAGCTACTTGACAGGGAATTCCTCAACAAACAGGCAATTGCCACATGTATTCAGGCTGTCAAGTAGCCGCAAATCATGCAGCTGCGGCGACAAACTAAATCTCCGAGCACATCCAAATACTCAGAGACCACCCGAGCAACGAGCATACTCGCTCATCACTAGTAATAGGTGCTCTAAAATTGATATTTCATGGGGAAGACAAGACTCTGGGGTCTGTTTGATTTTTTAGGTGCCCAAAAACTTAATGGTACCTGTAAGGGACCAAGCGATTCCAAGCAGCAAGTCACCCATCAGGGATCCCTTTTTCACAACTGAACTCTGAGAATTATGAAGATGGGAGGGCATGATAAATAGATGAATATGATGGATGGATGGATTCCAATCCCTACTGGGCATATTAATTGAAAGGGTCTATGGACCCATGCACACATCCGTGCCAACTGATTTGAGCACGGACCGCCTGTTCTTACCGCTAGTGATCATGTCCCCTGCATCATCCCCTGACCTGCTCATTTACGGCCTTTTATTCCCACTTGAGCATTCCCAAAATCGTGACTACTGGTGAGCGAACGTGCTCTTATAAGGTGTTATCTGAGCATGCTCGGGTGCTAACAGTGTCTTCCGTGTGCTCAAATATGCTCGAGTCCCCACGGCTGCATGTCTCACGGCTGTCCGATGGCTGCAATACGTCATAACAAATGATGACACCTTATCCGAGCAAACTCGCTCATCACTAACAGTGACGCATGAAATGGGGTAGTCATATGTGCACCACCACTGAAGATGGATGGCTGGACGGACAGATTCAAACCCATATTGTGCAGAGTAATCAAACACGTCTAAAAAAGAAACTGCTGGTTGACCGCAGCAAGAAATCAAATAAAAAACTGAGTTATCAGATAGAAATACAAGAAATAAAAGCAGCTCTTTCCATACAGTGCCTACAAATCACCTAAAAACCTCTTCCATATAGATAAGTCTTGAAACTGGGGGCAGCACTCCAATATATATATATATATATATATATATATATATATATATATATATATATATATATATATATATATATATATATATATATATATATTTTCTCATCATCTGACTCTGGAGAGCTGTCCCCGTTCTTTGGATATAGATAAATGAACGTATTCAAACCCATACTGTGCAGATTATGTAACCCTATGGCAACCAATAACAGCACAGCTTTCATTTTACCAGAGGAGCTGCCAAACTGAAAGCCCAGCTCTGATTGGTTGCTATAGGCAACTAAGCATTTTTCCTTTAGGCTTTGGGCCTAGTATTATATACACACTATA